>NW_020524290.1:0-251863 GCF_003368295.1 Carassius auratus
ACCTTAAAACTTCATCTTTGTTTTCAAAATGCAATGACTTCAGTTTTTTCCTTGTTAACTGAAGAAAGTTCTGGCACATCCAGCTATTAATTTCACAATGCATTGCAGAGGGAGTCAGTGGGGCTGTATTCATTTGGAGATAAGGCTAGGTAAATCTGGGTATCATCAGCATATCTGTAATAGCAATAGGTTCTTTCTCATTATTTTACTTAGAGGAAGCATAACAGGCTAAACAAGAGCGGTGCAAGAATTGAACCTTGTGGGTCTCCACATATCATGGATGTCTACTTAGACTTATGCTCTCCTAGACTCACATAATGATCGCTCCTTTTTTAGTATGACCTGAACCATTTGAGTACCATCCCAGAAAGCCCCGACCCAGTTTTCCAGTCTCTCTAGTAGTATGTTATGATCGACAGTGTCAAACGCAGCACTGAGATCTAGCAATACCAGCACTGATATATTGCCAGAGTCACAATTTAAGTTAATATAATTTATTATCTTAATGAGTGCTGTCTCTGTGCTTGTGATAGCGGTCTGAAACCCAGATGTTTAAGTGATTTATTCAGCCTGATTGAAAAACTACCTTTTCTATAATCCTTTGCCTATAAAAGGCAGATTAGGAGTTATTGGTCTATAATTGCTCAAGAATAGGTGTGTATCAGAGTTGCTCTTTTTCAGGAGGGGCTAACCAACTGCAGTTTTCAGGGAGTTTGGGAAAAAGTCCCAGGAGAAGAGATTTACTTCTAAACAGTTAAGCACACTTTTTGAAAAAACGATGTGGGAAGTGTGTCAATATAGCAAGTTGATGATTTTAGTTGCTGCACCTATGTCTTCCAAAATGTTGTTTGGTTTTTCTTACTGACTATTATTGGAGCAATATCATTAATAACATTCTTAACTTTTGAGTTGAAGGAATCAAGGAGAATATCAACAGAGTCGGCAAAAAATACTTGGTGTTAAAGATATGGCCTCCGTAAATAGTAACACTAGTGTTTCTTGTTAGGGCTGCACTATTTAATTGCATGCAATTGTCATGCAATGTCTCGTCAGTAAAGCTGGTTCTGTGATTAGCGGTGATTAGCGGTTGATGTCAATAAACCTGCTTTCAAATGGAGCCGCACTTAAAAGACAGAGCCGTAGTTTGCTGACAAGCTACGCAATATCGCGTTCATAACCGCATGAGATTCTTCTGCGATTTTGAACGCAATAATGCACCACTTGTCAGCGAACTACGGCTCTGGTTATTAAGTGCGGCTACATTTGAAAGCATATCCTTCTGACAGAGACAGTTCTAGAGTAAGTGGTAGCAGAGATCAATATATCAAAGAAAATACAGAAGTGATCAGATAGTACTACGTCCTTAATAACAATGAATGAAATGTTTAGAGCCCTACTGATGATTACATCTAGAGTGTGTCCACCTTTGTGTGGGTCCATGCACATGCTGAATCAAGTCAAAGGTATTTAGAACTGTTATCATTTCTTTTGTAGTTTTTGTTTTCTGCATTGTCTATGTGAAAATTAAAATCCCCTGCATTAGCAAAACAGTCAAACTCTGAGGAAATCATTGATAACGTTTCTGTTACCTCAACAAATGCTGAAGAGTATTTTGGAGGCCTGTAAATTAATAATAAAAAGAATGTGTTGAGCACCTTTTAGCACAATCCCTAAATATTCAAAAGACAAGTCATGACCAAATGACACTTGTTTGCATTGATAGACATCTTTAAAAAAGCAGCTCCACCTCCACCTCTCCTAACAGTCCTGCAAACACTCATGGAAGTGAAGTTAGGAAGGACTGCTTCATTGAGGACTGTTGAACTGCAGCTGTCCTCTAGCCATGTTTCATTTAGAAACATAAAATCCTAATTGTTTGTGGTTATAAAGTCATTGATTACAAAATGATTAAATTTTTTAGTGAGCGAATGTTAAAGATGCTAACTTGAAGGCAGTGCTTTATGTCATTACATCAGTTTTAGTTTGATGCATATTAGATGAGTTTGCCCTTCGGCTTAAGATGGCCTTAAACTTTCTGTCACATGATAAAAGTGAAATCGAGAAAGCTACAGGCACACTGGGTTCCCACTTGTTCTTTAAACATTTGTGAATGTTGCGGTTATTATAGCAGGGACCCGACACATATCACTGAGGGCTTCTATCAGTTGTTTTTGGTTCACCTTCAGCAGATTGAGGGTTTGGGGCCTGCTGTTGCTGCAGCGGTCCTGAGAGCTCTCACAGGAGCAGGGCCCCCAGGCTTTGATGTTTTGGGACCCTGCTGTTTTCTTGGTGACATTTGCGGGCTTGCAGCGAATGAGTGAGAGAGTTTAGTCCAAGCATACACCAATTCTACCATTTTCAGTGAAAAGCACAGAAGTGGAGATGCTGGAGAGAGGAATAATGTGTCTGGTGAGATGGGTTGTGTCTCTGGTGTTTCTTGTGGCTGTGATATGTTGTCTTGGCTTCCCCCGGCTGTCTTCAAGAAAGTCATCCTTGAGTGCTGAGTCTTGTATCTGTTTTGATACATCACAGTCTGTCTGTGAGGAGCTCTGAGGGCAGGTCTCTTCCGGGATGGTGTCCATCAGCAGTGCTTTTTGTGGCTGCATGGTGTTATCAGTTGGGAGTGGTCCACTGATGAACGACTGAACTTGGAGTCTTCAAAGTGTTTGAAAGAGTTCACTGAAGTCCTTCTTAAGGATGTTTGACTGCTTTTTGAGAGTATCATTCTTCCCCACATGGATTGATAATTAGATTTGTAGTCTTGTGCTTCATTTTCTGAAGTTCCTTGTTCACATAAGAGACCGTTGCTTGAGGAAGGCAGCATGTTATTGTAGTCCTGCTACGGATGTTTCTGATAATAGAGTCACCCACTATCAGAGTCCTAGGCTCGGCTACGCTCTGAGCTGAATGTCACTGTCTGTTAGTAACGGTGTTAGCTGCTAATCACATTTGGGGATTCCTCACCCGCATTCATTAATTCTTCAAATCTGTTTTCAAGATGTATAGTGGGAGGTAGAATACTGGTATTTACAAGCCTTGTCATAGTTGAATCTGGGGTAGAGAAAGCTACGGCAGCAATACGAGAAACTCATGACAATCTGATGTCTTGTGTTCCTCTGGGTCTTGCACCCTGTTTGTGCCATCGATTAGTGTGATGATCCGTTTCGGCTTGTTCCTCTACACTTGGTACAAACTGTTGAGATTCAGAAGATTCATGGGACTCACCGGCTGTATGCTGAGAGGGTCCATGACGACAGTCTGCTGAGTGTTTCGCCTGTTTTGGAAGTCCAGCAAGTAACTTTGTTTCAAGAATCACAATTCTTTTTAGAAGTTTGCAGCAGTTCATGCAACAAGTAGATCCAACAGAAGGCATTTTCTCTCTCTTCCATTTGAATGTAGGCAGTTGTTTTCCCATCTCCAGAATGTAAGCTGCTGGCAGTGGGAGGCAAAGTCTTCTTTTGTAGTATTATTCCAGTCAAAAAAAGTTTTTAGTTTTAGTGTTTGTGCCAAAAATATTTTGTTTGAGCACTGTGCTGATCTGCTGAAGTAAAAAATCGTAGAAAAAACTGAGAAAAGTACAGAAATAATAAGCGAAGCGCAGAACAGTAGGCTAGAACGTCCGAACGGTAGCAAAGCCAGAACCGCAACAAACTCAACTTTAACATGCATCTGTTCGATTGTGATGCCTTGCTCACTGACATGCTTGCGCACAAATCATGGCCACGCACTAGCTCATAAGGATCTACAATCATAATTATAATAAGTTAATAAGAATGCTTAAATTAGTTCTAGGCTTGTAGACAGTTATATATGAAGAGTTCAGATGGAAAGTGCGATCCAACATTTTCTTCTAAAATAATTATTTTCTCATCTTCCTATGTTTATGTTCAGTATTTCACTTTATTGGGAAAGAAAATAAACTGTTTATGCTATTAAAGTGAAATTAAACGGTACTAGGTTTTTGCAGCTGAATTTTACATCTAAAATCAATTTGCACTATTTGAAAATAATATTTTCTTTTAAAATGTGAACTCTCACTCCTATTCGTATGTTTAATAGTCGAAAACGCAAATGTCTATTGTCACATTTATTTTATGTTTTACATGAATCATTAACCTATCACATTTTTTCAATTCAAAAGGGCGAAATTTCATAAAAGGTTGAGTAGTTTGCATCTCTAGATAGTCTATTATGTTTGGTCGCTGAACATTTCAATCATAAAACAGTTCTCTAATACCGTAGGCTACTGCTTACATTTTTCCACAAACTCTAGTTATGTTGTGACAGTAAGACCCACATTCTTTGATATGATTGTCCATCTCGACCACTGAGGCAGACCAGCCTAGAGCCTTGCACGGACCTCAAATTTAAGCCCTATCCCTAGACCTAGATTTTTTTTTTAATGGCCAAGCGGCCAGTGCCAGACAGTGAACCTATGGATCAGTTTAGCCTTCTTAAATCATCACGACTTGCCTAAAATAAAATCTATAGATATATAAAACAGTTCAAGTATGTTTAAGAATTAAACCGAGATAAATGTGCGCTATATCCAGTAGTTTGTGCGGAGAGTGCAAGCAAAAGCGTGCTGGCCAGTGCAATCACTTGCATTTTTTTCAGTGGATATGCAGTAATTTTTGCTCATAAATGTAAGAGTAATACATCATTCGTAATTGTAAATTGTCTACTTTTATTTGTGTGCAATCACATTATCAACAAATCGTTGTGCTTTTATAAAAAAAAAAAGAAAATAGTCATGATGCGCTTTCTACCGTCTCGTCTTGAACAGGAGCACTTAACAAAAATAAACCAAAGCTCAGTGAATACATGACTCACGGACGTGACAAATAAATCTATAGAAAACTTTAAATGACTACTTAACAAAATACAACACATCAGAAACAAAAACTCATTCATTATAAAGATAATCCATAAAGATGAACTTTTCTCTTAAGGCTTGTAAAATTAAGAGTTGGCGAGTCAGGATTAGCAACATCATCCTTGCTACACCAACTCAGAAAACTATTTATTAGTAAATAATTCAATCTCATTCCTATTTACCCCATGACTCATTTATGGTAATAATTTTTTGAAGATGCTTTATGTCAAGCTTAAGCCTATTGCGTGCATTTAAAAGCAGAACACTGTGATGCTGCGGGACACTTAACACTGTTAAGCCGCTATTGACAGTCATGTTAGCACGGTCTCGTGTTGTTTCCCTCAGTGCGGCAATTTTTTCATCACTAATTGATGGATGTCTTAAATATAAAAATAAGGAGAAGCCTTAAACAGGCCTAAGGACAGCCCGCATCTGAACTATGATGTGGAAATTGGCCCGAAACCCGGCCTGGAGTGTAAAAAAGTCAGGGTGAAATGCAGGGCTCTAGACCATTTAAAAGTTAAACTTTATAACTTTTGTCGTCCTATCAACAAACAGCTTTACTCATTCTTATACTTAGAGTCTTGTACTGTCTATCCGCTATGACTATTTTAGTCTACCAAAGGACAAGATGGGTGGAAAAAATAGTAATAAAAATGAGATATAAATGACATAAAATGCAGGCCAGGAGCGAGGCCCTCTAGAGGTGTGAGGCCTAGTGAAGTTGCACGCTTTGCACAGCCCTTGCGACGTTACTGTGCACCAGACAGGGTGGGTGGAGGCAGGAAAAAAAGAAAGATGTTAATAAAATGTATGTTTTCAAAACTATTCAGTTCCAATAATGTTGATGTTAAAAGGTAATTATTTTGTAAATGTTCTGTTCCATGTTAAATGTAAATGATACAACATGTGAATAAATAAATCATATTTGTTATAATCCAGTTCATCTCTTAGTCATTTTTCTGATAAAACCACAAAACATTTGTGTATTCCATTTTCAGACAGTCTGACGTTAGATTCTGACGTCAAAAAGATTTTCATTTTCATCCAAAATGCAACGTCTAAACCAACATAACAGACTGACATCAGTCTGACGTTGGGTTCAGACGTCAACCAGATTTTCATTTTGATCCAAAATGCAATATCTGACTAACGTTGGAGATTGACGTCTGTCTGACGTTGGGTTCTGACGTCAACCAGATTTTCATCCGAAATGCAACGTCTGACCAACGTAGCAGACTGACGTCAGTCTGACGTTGGGTTCAGACGTCAACCAGATTTTCATTTTGATCCAAAATGCAATATCTGACTAACGTTGGAGATTGACGTCAGTCTGATGTTGGGTTCTGACGTCAACCAGATTTTCATCCGAAATGCAACGTCTCACCAACGTAGCAGACTGACGTCAGTCTGACGTTGGGTTCAGACGTCAACCAGATTTTCATTTTGATCCAAAATGCAATATCTGACTAACGTTGGAGATTGACGTCAGTCTGACGTTGGGTTCGGACGTCAACCAGATTTTCATCCGAAATGCAACGTCTGACCAACGTAGCAGACTGACGTCAGTCTGACGTTGGGTTCTGACGTCAACCAGATTTTCATTTTCATCCAAAATGCAACGTCTGACCAACGTTAGAGATCGACGTCAGCCTGACGTTGGGTTCTGACCTAAACCAGATTTTCATTTTCATTCAAAATGCAACGTCTGACCAACGTTAGAAATCGGCGTCAGCCTGACGTTGGGTTCTGACGTCAACCAGATTTTCATTTTCATTCAAAATGCAACGTCTGACCAACGTTAGAGATCGACGTCAGTCTGACGTTGGGTTCTGACGTCAACCATATTTTCATTTTCATCCAAAATGCAACGTCTGACCAACGTTGGAGATCGACGTCAGCCTGACGTTGGGTTCTGACGTCAACCAGATTTTCATTTTCATCCAAAATGCAACGTCTGACCAACGTTGGAGATCGACGTCAGCCTGACGTTGGGTTCTGACGTCAACCAGATTTTCATTTTCATCCAAAATGCAACGTCTAACCAACGTTAGAAATCGACGTCAGCCTGACGTTGGGTTCTGACGTCAACCAGATTTTCATTTTCATCCAAAATGCAACGTCTAACCAACGTTAGAAATCGACGTCAGCCTGACGTTGGGTTCTGACGTCAACCAGATTTTCATTTTCATCCAAAATGCAACGTCTAACCAACGTTAGAAATCGACGTCAGCCTGACGTTGGGTTCTGACGTCAACCAGATTTTCATTTTCATCCAAAATTCAACGTCTGACCAACGTTAGAGATCGACGTCAGCCTGACGTTGGGTTCTGACGTCAACCAGATTTTCATTTTCATCCAAAATTCAACGTCTGACCAACGTTAGAAATCGACGTCAGTCTGACGTTGGTTTCTGACGTCAACCAGATTTTCATTTTCATCCAAAATTCAACGTCTGACCAACGTTAGAAATCGACGTCAGTCTGACGTTGGGTTCTGACGTCAACCAGATTTTCATTTTCATCCAAAATTCAACGTCTGACCAACGTTGGAGATCGACGTCAGCCTGACGTTGGGTTCTGACGTCAACCAGATTTTCATTTTCATCCAAAATTCAACGCCTGACCAACGTTGGAGATCGACGTCAATATGACGTTGGGTTCTGTCGTCAACCCGATTTTCATTTTCAACCAAATTACAACGTCTGACCAACGTTGGGATCCAATGTCAGCATGACGTTATATTGACGTCCGGTGCCTGCTGGGAATGGAATGGTACAACCACAGATATAAATTGTGTCATCTTTTACACCCTCATGTCATTCTAAACCTTATGACCTTCTTTTTTGGATGATATTTTAAATTAGAAATTGTTCATGCAGTGTAAGGTCCACAATGTTATTCAACCCTGTTGATTTTACATTTTTTACATGGACAATAAAACACAGACACATTTTTCAAAAAGATAGTCTTTTGTGCTCTATTGAAGAAAGTAAGTCATACAGGTTTGGAACAACACGACGGTGAAAAATGAAGACAGGATTTAAATTTTTGGGTGACGTTAACCTTTCAAAGTATTTTTTAAATGCTCCAAAGCTTTCTGGCTATATTCAGGCAGACTTAAGGACAGAAGCTGTTCTGGCTATGGTTGACATTTACCATGAATATTAACGATTGCCCTCTACCATGCAAGCACACAAGTACATTCACTCTCCTGCCGAAACACTACACTAGACAGCAGGATCACCCCAGGCCTGCACTTGTTTTCATGTCTTTTTGAGTCTGCTGTTCCAGGTCTAAATCCACTATGAAAGCCATGTGGAGAGTGAAGAATGGTCTTCCATTGCTGACCTCTCTCAGGTAAGCTAAGCCTGTTGCAAGGTCACGCGGAGCTGGATTTGCTGGACACTTTCTCTTTAGCTATGGGCAAACATAGATTAACCAGATTAACCCTGAGCATGAGGTCAGCACATGCAATGTTTATAACCACTTCTGGGTGCCTTTCCTATACCATGTAACTTGCTACTTTTTTTTTTAGAAATGACAGTTTCCTGAAGCCTTAGTAACTTTATTACACATCCACAGTGATGTGATGTGACAGTGATTACAGAACCACAGTGAACTCACTTGCGTTATTAACGTCACACAGGTGTCGGAATAGTAACTTATGAATGAACATCAAAGAAAGAACATACAATCTGAGGACTACTTTGCTATTTTTGTTCTTCATTGTTTTGCTTCATCCGTTGTCTTCCACTGATTGCAGATTCCCTCTTGGATCAAACTCCAGTCCACATGTCATAACAGGAAACAATGCTTCTAACCAGAGGTTAAGAGCTGTAGTTCCAACCACTCAGCTTTGCAGTGCGTTTTGCAAGTGTTTGTTGGAATTGTAGTTTAGGGAAACACTGAATCTTTGAAATATGGTGGTAACAATGGAACTTGCAACAATAGTTGGCTCAAAATGCTTTGGGGAAACACACCCCTTAGAATAAGTTATGTGGATAAGTTTGTTGGTTTGAGGGACATAGCAACTATTATAACCGATGCAATGTTTTCCATGTACTTTTTTTAAGATAAGTTCATTATATTTTTTTAAGAGTTTTGTTTTACTTGTCTGTGTGCAAAGATCAAGCAAACTAACAAGTCAATGTTAAAACAGAGAGAATAACAATAAAACACCTATGCAAACTGAAACAAAGAACATGTCCTGTGTGAACAACCATTAAATAAGCTACACATCCTGATTTTACCAAGTGGTTGCTGTCCTGAGACAGACATCTTTTATGAACATACCATTATATGAATATGTTGACCTCAAGTCATCACTGATTTATACTGTTAAATGATGTCTTCAGACCAACATATGAATATATTGATCAGTGTTGCCATGTCTGCAGTTTCCCGCAAGAATTGGGCTACTTTTATACCTTTGGCCAGGGTTGTTTTTTAAGTCTTTGGGTTGAAATGAACCAGCTCCTACCCCACCACAGCCCCACATCAGCTGATATTTTGAGCCATGCAGATAAGTTTCATAACATGTACCCTCAATTTTCTGATGGTTCCTATAGCTCTGGTTGAAATACAGTGGAGGGCAATCTGTCCTCATGCCAACTGCCATAATAAAACTTGAATGTTGACAGCATATGTGCTCTCTGCAGAAGACGGCACATCATCATTTTTCAATTGACTTCAGTGAGTGCAAATCGCTCATGTGTCAAACACCTGTCTGTTCGGCCTCCTTTGAGATCTCGGGCAGGTGTCATTTGATCAAATCAGGTAAGCACGTAAGCACGTTCCTGGATGCACACAATGGCGAGACGAAGAGCTGAAAATCCGTCATCGTTAAAAGGTGACATAAAGTTAACAGAGAGCTCGGCAGGTGCTTCAATGACCCATTTGAAAGTGGTGGGCACAGATCCATATTTGTCAGAGCGTGGCTGTAAAGACATGCATGACTGGGATCATTCTCACCCATTGTTTGGGTAATGATTGTGCTATTACTCATATGTTGTGGTTTAGATACACAGCTGGAGACCAGATGATTATCAATGTCACCGTAAACAGAGGCAATAAAATGTTCCCACAGCATTACCATGTTCTAAAAGCTCTGCTGTTATATGAGCCAGATAACACAGTGGGTTGCCTATCTGTTTTATAGGCTCTACTGAGTATATAAAAGAATATCAAGTTTCATAATCGTAAACCGTTATACTTTGCATACCGGTAATCTTATACTGTATACAGTGGCTCCAAAAAACATTCAGACACTTTTGGACACTTCAAATTGAAGAAATGAAGAATGCTGATAACCAAACACTTAAACATTTATCAGAATATCTCCTTTTATGTTCTAGATAATAAATACATTCATGCAGATTTATTTGACTTGAGGATAAGTAAATCTTAAAATAATTTTACATTTTGAGTGAACTATCCCTTTAATTTGCTGTGGAAACTATTATGAAGAGAAGATCTGACAACATATACTGTAGCATCTGTTACATGTCCAAGAACTGCTGTGATATGATGTAATGTTTATAGACAAAGTGCTTAATATGGATGGCTGTGTTGAAGGAACTAGAAGCTCAGGGATCTGTGGACGTTATTTCATTTAATTGGGAGGTGTTGAGAGTACCTCTCTGGAGTTTCGCTGTCTGTGCGCTTCAGATGAGCTGAGATTTTGATGAATGTACAAAAAATCTTGAAACTTGCACATTTGTTGTCAGGGGCATCATAGAGCCTTTTTTTTTTTTTTTTTTTTTATGTAGTAGCACCAGTGGTAGTCTTGGGTAAGATCAAGGCAGTGTTATTGCAGTTATGTACTGTTGTAGTATTTATTAATTTTTTTTTTTGTTTTCATAATGTCAGTTTTCATTTTAATTTTAGGTTAAGTCATTTTTATTTGTTTTGTTTAGTTTCACTTTAGTTTAAAGAGTAACACTGTATTAAACATGACAAAATAAAACCCATAAAGATAAATATGTAAACTTTAAGACATGTATTAATTATTTATTGCTTTATGTGTATATAGAGAGATATTTATAGATATAGTAATGGAGTGTAGCAACAGAGTTGGAGATCCACTGACAGGCTTTATTATAAAAGAGCATAGTCAGCACATGCAGGGTCGAACACAAGTAAACGACATCAATTGGGGCAAGGAAAAATAATATATACATTACAGACCAAAAGTTTGGACACACCTTCTCATTCAAAGAGTTTTCTTTATTTTCATGACTATGAAAATTGTAGAGTCACACTGAAGGCATCAAGGGCTATTTGACCAAGAAGGAGAGTGATGGGGTGCTGCACCAGATGACCTGGCCTCCACAGTCACCGGACCTGAACCCAATCGAGATGGTTTAGGGGTGAGCTGGACCGCAGACAGAAAGCAAAAGGGCCAACAAGTGCTAAGCATCTCTCGGGGAACTCCTTCAAGACTGTTGGAAGACCATTTCAGGTGACTACCTCTTGAAGCTCATCAAGAGAAGGCCAAGAGTGTGCAAAGCAGTAATCAAAGCTAAAGGTGGCTACTTTGAAGAACCTAGAATATGACATATTTTCAGTTGTTTCACACTTTTTTTGTTATGTTTATAATTCCATATATAATTCCACATGTGTTAATTTATAGTTTTGATGCCTTCAGTGTGTTACAGATCACTCGGAGACAGAGGAGTAACAGATGAGAATGGTGTTATATTTAAGACACAAGCAGAGGAGCGGGTAGTGAGGAGTGAATGAGGGTTTTGGATCCGTGCTGGGTTGGAGGTGAAGGCACACAAACACGCACCGTGGGTTTCTTGGAGGAGTCTTCGGGAACAATCCTTAGAGAGAAGGAGGAGGAGGAGAATATCCTTGGAGAGAAGGTAAAGAGGAGTTAGTCCTTATAATAAGCGCAGATTAGTAATCTTGTCGCGAACGTGACCGGACAAAGACTGTGTGCGTGTGTGTGGCTTTTATGGTGCTGTGGTGGATGACAGGTGATGAGGGTCAGGTGGTGATGGTTCAGAACTCAGGTGAGGGTGTGCACTGTGATTGTATGGAGGTGTAACCTGGCGTGTTTGTAACACAGTGTGACTCTACAATTTCCATAGTCATGAAAATAATGAAAACTCTTTGAATGAGAAGGTGTGTAAAACTTTTGGTCTGTTCTATATATATATATATATATATATATATATATATATATATATATATATATATATATATATATATATATATATATATATATATATAAACAGGCAAAGTTTAGAGCATGTGGCAATTGATCAGAAACAGGACAACAGGCCAAGGTCATGACAGGTAATGCAAGGTAAAACAAGAAAATAGTTAGAATTGTGTACTTTGCAATGTGTGTATGTAAAGGTGTGACATAAATAGTCATCCTGATTGAAAACAGGTGAGTCTGTAATGAGTTCTTAGGTATGGGATAATGGGATATAGAGTCCAGTAGGAAAAGATAATTGAGATTTCTGGTGGTGAGTGGGAGGAATGATAGGGACTGGATTCGAAGACCCCCATGGTGGAGCAGATGACCACCAGTGTGGAGCTGATGGTGCAAGGAACCACCATGGCGAATCAGGTAGGACTGCAACAGAGAGCACAGAGAGGTTAACAAAGTTAACAGGACAGGTGAAGAGCTCAGAGACGTCCTCCTTGGCCGTGACAGGACAGTCAGAGTGTTCACAAACGGTCTCCTTGACCAAGGCAGGGTAGACAGAAAGTTCATAAGTTGGTATCACCACCCTGAGTGGAGCTGAAGCAGATGCCTCCACATCGGGAGTTTCTTCAGCGGAAGCCTCCTCATCAGGAGGAGCTAGAAAGGGCTCTGGAGTGGATTCACGGACTGGAGTGAGCTCAAGAGGGGTAACAGAGCAGTTGTGTAACCCAAACACACAGGAAGGCTACCACCATTACAGGGAGCACTGAGGATTAGAGCCCAACTGAATTGGATTTTTTGAGGGCCGATGCCGATACCGATATTAGAGAGTAAAAAATGGCAGATATCGATATGTCGGCCGATATTCTTTATATATATATATTATAGTACAGTACATATATAATAGTACAGTACCAGTCAAAAGTTTGGACACGTTCCCATTCGTACTTTCCCAGAAATACAAGGAAAATAGGCCAAGTTCAAGACACAGGCTATGGAAGGCAAAACTAGGAAAACTATGGTGGCATAGAGAGCTCACAGAAACTCTCTGCAAATGCTCTCAACACAACCAAATACAGAAATGTGCAAGTATACAGACCACAACAAGCAGGATTCTACATTTTACATGTGTGAACTGTTAATGTTTATTTTGTGAGAATTTGCAAAACGATCCTGTTTTTGTTTGTGTTATGAGAATTTGCAGCATGTTTCTGTATTTGCAGAGCTTTTGTTTATCTGTTTGTGAATTTGCAGTGCGTGTGTTGTCAGATTGATGAAGATGTTTTCGTAATTTGCAAGTGTTTTTTTTCATTTGCATCGAGCTGAGCTCTATCAGCCATCACAGAAAACAAAGAGACAAGGAAATTAGAATTGTGGCTACAGAAAAGAATAAAGTACAGTGCCAGCCACTAATATTGGCAACCTTGGTGAACATAAGCAAAGGTGGCTGTGAAAAATAAATCTGCATTGTTTATCTTTTTGATCTTTCATTAAAAAAAATCACTGAAATAAAGCAATGGAAAGTGGGGGGAAAGTCTTATCATGAAATAAAAGTATATATATATTTTTTGGTTCACATTAACCACAATTACTGACACTTTCAGACATTCAAACAGACAGTAAAAGAAATAATAAACAGAAAAACTGACACCCTGCTGATTTGTGTTCTGCATATTTAGTGTCAAATATAAATTTCATACAGTTCATTACTGCTTATAACTGAGTTTAGGGAACCAATCATAAAATAATTAAATCACTGAACTGTTCATTTAAAGGATTAAATGTGTGAAACAATTTTATATCTCGTTCTTAAGCATTTTTGAATCAATAATCAGCAGAATTTCACTCTGCAAAGGTGTGGTTGATACTACATGCATAATCACTTGTGTTTTAGGCTACCTGCTCATAAAAAAGATACAGAAATCCTGAGTGGAAAGAAACATACTGAATGATCAAACAAGGGGAAGCATGCAGCAAATAATGTTAAACAGCCACATAGAACAATAAAATTGACACTTTTATAAACATGGTGTACAAATGGTTGTGATAGCTAAAGAGAACCAAATAAAGTATTTTAAGGAACAATATATTGTTGTGCTTGTTAAATTTTGACTACATTAATTTTGGATATCTGGAAATTTGTATATCTGAACTTGGGAGGGAAGGAGGGAACTTTCTGACGTTACGTCTCCGTTCCCTCCTTCAGGGAACGTGGGTTACATACGTAACCGAGACGTTTGCTTTAGTTCAGCAAGTTACATGATTCACACAGTGAAAGACACACAAATGCTTTCTATTCAGTCAATCTGCCAGAATTTAGGTGTATTAAATTTATAGTACCCTAAGAAGCAGTCTTCATCATAGACATGAAGACATTTGGAAAAATATTTCAACTGTTTTTATCAATCCATTCCAAAAGTTTCAAGCTCCAAAAAGGACATAAAGGCTTAGAAAAAGAATTAATCCATACAACTCTTGTGGTTTAATCAATGATTTATTGGCCTGGGTTCACAGACAGGGCTTAGGTTAAACCAGAATTAGGCCACAGTTCAACTAGGACATTTACAGTAAGTATATTTTCTAAACTTACTTTAGTTAAAAAAAAAAAAAAAAGAAGTTTATTTCCGTTAAAATATCCCAGACATGCATTTTAATCTTAGACTATTTTTAGCGTTGTCTGTGAAACCAGGGGCTTAAGTGGTATGATCACTTTCAACAGAGAAAAAAGTATATAGAACCCAAGTCACATCAGCAACACATCAATAACATTTTTATTTTGGAACTCTGCCTATTTGTATAATGTGCACTTGTTAATATGGGTGCCGAAAGATACAAACTGTTTATGTGCTGCCAACTCGGGATGCGTTTTTTTAAGTCTTTGTTTTTCTAAACTTGTTGTAGACTATAAAGAAGGGCTGTAAATTGCAAACAGTGTTTTGTCTCTGATTTGCTCCAGACAGATTTGAGAGCCTGTTGACCTGTTGAATTTGGAAGCATATGCAACTCTTTAATTAGGGAGTCTAGCGCATTTAGACTGGACGATGAGCATGAATCATTGTGTGGATCTCCTCCAATTCATAGCCTAGACAGATTTGCTCTCTCTGCCCACTCTCTCTCCCTTTAAACACAACTCATCACAATAGATTAAAGAGAAAAGCAAATCCTATCAAATTCTATCACAGGGACCACATGCCTCATTTTTGTCAAATAGGCAGTTAAGATCCCCTTGTCTCCCTTGTGAATACAGGCTTATCTTCGTAGCTAGTTCTGCAACCTGATGCACAGAGACCCAAACACTCCCAAATGTCTTCAGAGTTTTGGCTGTATTGTGCAATATGTTCTGCAAAAATGTTGTACAGTAGTGTTCTTTTTGAGGTGTATGGTGGCCATGTGATAAAACAG
The DNA here is from genome assembly GCF_003368295.1 of Carassius auratus. Lineage (NCBI taxonomy): Eukaryota > Metazoa > Chordata > Actinopteri > Cypriniformes > Cyprinidae > Carassius > Carassius auratus. The sequence goes on from NW_020524290.1 coordinate 15,440, forward strand.
CAAGGTTTAGGCTCCGGCCATCCTCTGTGTCAATGTGCCCCTCTCATATCGAGCAGTGAGCCGATAAAGCCAAAAATACAGCCGTGAATGATGTTTATTTCACTTTAATTGAGGGAAATCAAGTTGAGTTGATAATTGGGTGCTCAATCACCTTTTCTATTTTAGTAGGGAAGAGAGTATGGACTGAAATCATTGTGGTGTTAGCCCATACCAAACAATGTGATATGTAATCATATCTCACTCTTACCATATCCAATGGTTGACAATATAATTTTATTTGAATTTTCTGTCCGGATGTTTCTCTCAGTGCTATGTACACAATTTTGCTAAGATGTCTTGTCTCTTTTCAATGTGAATTGGCCACAGCATCTTTCTCATTAGTACTTTTTCCTTATCTCCTAAGTAAATGTAATGTATGTAAAAATGGTGCAACTTGTATAATATCATACGATTGTATGAATTGGGTATTTGGGGGTGTTTTTAGAGAGCGAAAGTTTCAGTCCATCAGAATGATTTTGGTATTTTGGATAGCCTGAGAAATGATTGCCTGGGTATCTGGTTAAAAGGGAAAGTTTACCTAAAAAAGAAACTTCAGTAAATGATGACAGAGTAAACTGTCATCATTTACTCACCCTCCTGTTGTTCCAAACGTGTATTACTTCTTTTTTTTCCTTGCATGGAACAGAAAATAAGACATTTTGAAGAAACTGTTTTGGTGACAGAAATTTCTCTAAATACATATTTTTTTATGCTCCATGGAAGAAAGAAAGTCATGAGAGTAAATTATGACAGGAGTTAGATTTTTGGTTCACTATCATTTCAACATTAGCTAACATTAACTAGCCTGTAGAAACCTCTGTTGAGATTGCTGCAGCAAGTACTCTATCAATGGTAACGTCTATAATCAGTGGATCTCACTGTAGGATTGTGGGTATACATGTAAAAAATATCTTGTATTTGGGAAATAACATTTTTTATTTTATTTACTTTATTTAAGTTGTAAGTATGTCAGAGCTGATGATAAGCCATAATGTTTTTGCTAAAATGGGACCTATTTCTTGAAAAAAAAATTTTTATCAATGAGATTTTATTTCCAGAACTATATTGGAGTGCTTTGGAAACATCACTCCAATACTAGATTGCCCATCTTATACTGACCACAAGTTTAATTTATCGTTCTGGCCTTTTAAAGTAGTCTCGACCCAGTCAACCTGATGCATGCTTCTATTATCTTCCCACCCCATTTCATTTTAGCTCGCAGATGGAGAGTGTCACTGAAAATAAAATGGATTACTGTTCAAGAGCTTGTACTGTCAGTCTTCAATCACTTTCTAATACCTGAATTGAAAGATATTTACAACAACCGTCTATCTCCATTTTGCTAACAGCAGTGCTTCACAGTTGAACGTAGGAATTATTTTCAAAGTGAGGAAAGATAATTTTGTACAGAAATCTTCAAGAGGGTCTGGCTGCAGACATATGGGCGAGTGGAGCTCCACTCAAGAGCGGAAATACGTCACCTCCACTAGCGACGCCGCCCGCCATGTTGGACCGGGCCACACTTTCCGTAGAATTACGTCGCCTCCACTAATGACGCGGCCGCCACGTTGGTCCGGGTAACACTTTTACGTCGCCTCCATGGGGGCGAGTGGAGCTCCATTTAAGAGGGAAAATATGTCACTACCACCAAACTTTCGTTTTGTATTACTTGTTATATACACGTATAAAGGGTGCGTTGCCAATTATGTCACCTCTTTGTACGTAATGTTAATATGTTCTGTACTTTTATCTTTGTTACTTTTACCTAGTAGAAATAAAAATATATATATATACTAATCTTTTACGGTTTATGACAAGACAGCATTTTTTTATCCTATTTTTATGCACTACAGACATCAATTTGTTCATGTTTGTTTTACCAGTGTACAACTGCCAATGTAACATTCCATACTTTTTAGAAAGTTAACCTTGTGTTTTTAATATTTAGCAGTGAAAAATAAATGAAATATTAAATAAATTATTAAAATAATACCTCAACCAGAATTATGTGTTGAATTTTGTATTTTAATCAAAATAACAACATATACAAAATAACCACAGTAAAATAATGAAGAATAACTTCCACAATTTAGAAGTTTTAATGGTTTTTGAGTAATAATAATAATTAACACATCTTACACTACATTGAAAACACATGAACTGCAAGTGACCATAATTGTTCCTGTAGTAACACAATGTGTTCACATGCACGTACACGTTACTCTTCAAGACCTCCATTGTCTGTGAAGCAATCCCAGCTACAGTAGCCAGGGTGGTCATCTGAGGAGTAAAACCCCAAAAGCACTCCTTGTTGACCATTTTCCTGGTGACCAGCCCCACAGTCTTTGTGAAGCTGGCTGCATTGTAGGCGACTGCACCTAGAGATTATGTACGGCTTTCTGTACTTTAGATAGTGTCTCTTTAAATATCTTCACTGCACCTGTTCAGTATCAACAAAAAAAAAAGTTTCATGTTAAAGAAATGGAAGAGAGTGAGATTACTTAGTCTAATTGTTATAGCACAAAAACAAGAGGGTTGACCACACTTACTGAAGTCACCATCAAGCCAGCTGAAGTGTGCCTACTGTTAAATATGCTCCTGACTGACAGTGTTGTTAAATCTCTGGCATGAACAATTACGTCAGATGGGTCAAGTTTAATTACAATACTGACATTTAATTATCATTAATGTTAAAGCAATTTACTTGTTGCTGAAGGTGCCTGGTCCACCACAGTTGTGCTTTGTTGTTCTGATGCATCTGATTGCTGGGCTGGGGACACAAAGAAGACATGAGCACAGCAAAACTGGAACAATACTTTGTCTGTGTGCTGACGTTAGGTAAATTCAACATAGAATAGTACTGCATCATTCACCTATGACAGTCCCAAAGCAGACAAGGTGATGGTGCTCGGAAGTTTCAGTCTCTATTTGTGGAGGTGTTATGAGGATGGAGAACACTTGATATACATTTGATCTGAAACAAAAAAAGTAAAACAATAGAATAACAGAACAACAAAATAGAAAAAATAAATATGTTAATGTCACATGTAAAAAGACCTTGACTTCTAAGGTGGCAACATACATTTAAAATGTAAAGAGTGCTGCATCTTCTATGCCAATCCTATCCCTGGAAGTGAATGAAAAATTAAATATGAAAACAACCTCCTCATATGACCTTTTTTAAATTATACAACAAATGCTAAAGGAATACACTTACAAAACGATCGTGTCCTTTCATTATTCACTACGTTATTTTACCACAAGCCACCAAAAACTAAGTTACATCTATGCTATCCATCATGTACTAAAGGTAAAAATTTTAAGAGCAAACAATTAACAAATAAGTTTATCAGAAATGTATTATCCAAACTGTACTTCCGCAGTCAACTGAAAAGTATGTTCTTCAAGAATTTATTGAAGAAGAGGCAAAGAAAATAAGGAAGCTTTATTTTACTTATCCAGTTCTTCCTAAAGCCAAAGAAGTAACATTTAAAATTCGAAAGGACATTTATCCAATCACTTCCTACAAGAAAGATTTAATTGGGAGAACAATTCATGCGGGTTCTGTGAGAAAGATATTGAAACTGTTGATCATATGTTTTTGAAATGTGAATCTGTACAGACAGACTGTACAGACTTTTTGGCTGGAATTTCAAAACTGGCTTCATTTCAAACAGATATCAATACACCCTTTGACTGTGATCTCAGTTAAGGTTGGAGTACTGTTGAAGGAAAAGATCCTAGACTTTTTGATAAATAACTTAATTACTTTGTGCAAATACTAGATTCATAGATAAGTAGATAAGTAAGATAAGTACGTTTTTAAAGGTTAAACCTCACTTCAGCGGATGGAAGAATGAACTAAAGATATTTGCAAAGTCTCTTCATTACAGGATTGACAGGAACGCACAGAAACTCTTGTATGCTTTGAACTAGTTTTTGTTGTTAGAATAAGACCCTAAGACATCTTTCTTTTTCTTTCCGTTATTTATTCTGTTTTATCTTATGGTGTGATTATTGTTATTTGTTATTTTTTTCCATCTTTTTTCTTTATATTTGTCTGTATCAACATTAATTATATGTGTTCAGTTGTTGAAATCTGGTGTAAAGGTTTGTAATTGAACTTGATAACTTAATAAAAAAACACATTGGACAGACACATTGATCTATAAATTACTATGTGGTGTATATATGATCAGTGGCCAGACATCAACATTGCTCGCAATATAAATCTATAAATCCATAGTGTTTATTAATTCTTTTGTTAGTAATTTCACGTAAGCCCTGTGCGTTTTTCTTACACTGCACGTTACAACAGCGTCAGTTCACCATTTTAGCGATGCTGAGATAAAATTACCTGAGTTTAAGTTTGAAGTACTCCCGGCGACGCCATCTTGATGTTTTCAAGTGGAGGTGACGTATTTCCGGTTTGAGAGTGGAGCTCCACTCGCCCATGGTCTGCAGCCAGACCCTTCTCGAAATCTTTGCATTGTGCATGGAAACGACTTTTATAACTCTCCTGTATTGCAGCAACCATGACACACAACCACTAACTCAAAGCGTTTCAATCCACGCTGATCATTTTCATCCCAGAAATGTCATTGGTGTGTTAGTGTCTTGGTGACATGGATTTTTTTTTTTTTTTTTTTATAATTAAAGAAATCATAATTACTTCTAAAAGCCTCCTTGAAATTAATTGCTGATCCCCTTTTAACTGCCTTTGGCTGTTATGCTCTCTTTTTAAAAGACAGACCGATTAGTACTGATTTTTCAAATTGTATTGTTCAGTAAAGCAGTGTTCTTGGACACAGAAGTGGAGACATTGCAGCATGCAGTGACAATACTAATTAAAGCATTAAAATATTTAGACCTTTATCGGGATTCCATAGCAAATGTATCCATTTACTGAACATATAAATTCAGGGCATCTTCTTTCTTCACAACAAAGCTTCCATCTGTATTTGTCACGGGCCAGCAAAGAAAGAGCAGGGTCTGGGTCCAAATGAAGGGAATAATCTTTTAATTATAAACAGGAACAAAACCAAAAGGCCAACACGGCAAAATAAAACAGAAACAAATCACAGGGAAACAAGCCGGAATGCACACACGACTAACCAGGACATACAAATGACAACTAGTACAGCCAGACAGAGTGTGTGAGATGATAATATACTGTATATTCCATGACAATAAGCAACAGCTGTGTGTGTGATTGAGAGACAGGTGTGGAGTGAAGATAAATGATTCCGGGAGTAAGGGAGAAACATAGGTGTAACAACTCATCAGACAGGGAATCCATTTAGCAGGCTTTATTGAAAGACTCGAGGTCGTACAGGCGGGGATCAGGACCAGCAAACACAACAGTAGAGATAACCAGAATCGTCGTCAAACACAAGCAGAAGTTCAGGGGAAACAGGCAAGATTCAGAGTCCAATAAACAATCCAAGGTCAAGAGGCAGGCAGCAAAGGTTCAAGAGACGGTAAACGAAACAGTACTGGTAACAGGAAATCAAACACGGGAAATAACGCTTGGAAATGTTAGCCGGAGCAAAACAAGACTTCGCGTTTGGCTGATGGAGTTGTGCAGCTTATGTACCCGTGCCAATGAGCTCCACCTGTGTGATGATCAGAGTGAGATGTGCGGGGATGATGGGTAGTGTAGTGCGAATCAGTATAGGTGAGTGTGAGAGTCAGTATTCCGGGGATGGGACCCTCTGCTGGCCAGTAGAGGGAATCACGGGGTTCGTCTCCGTGACAATAGGTGAAGCAACTAAAAAAATGATGAGGTAACAAGATGGGCGGAGTAAGAAAAGAGACAGGACAAAGCACATGGAACCAACACAGAACACTCACAGAAGACAGTGAAAGAAAGACAGAAGACTGTGACAGTATTGCTGTAGAATCACCAGAAAAACAAAACAAAACACAAAACACTATTATAATAATGCCTTTTAGTGAATTTATTTTTTGTCGCTTTTAAATTACTTGTTTTGTAATTTATTTATTTTTTAATTATTGTTTTACTATGTAACTGTTGTTCCATTTCAGTCGGACACTCTTGACACCACTTCAAGTCTAAGTGAGCCAGTGCACATTGGTATGTGATGATTGTATCCAGCTGTCACTGAGCACAGCGTGAGCATAAAAAGGCAACAGGTGCAACACACCAGTTTTTTGCTTCAGAGCCGAGTGATCACATCGTTTTGCTCCTGAATACTCTACTGAGAGAAAAAAAATGAATAAGTTCAGCTCACTCTTTGGAGCTTTTGGTGGTGGTGGTTTCCCGTGTTAAGTGGTTTGCACACATCAGGCTGAACTACCCCCTGTTTGTGTCTCCACTGTGCACTTCAGCACACTAAAAGAGCTTTTTTTCTGTAAAAGAGCATTCATTGGTGCATTAAGTTGTATCCGACAAACTTAACGTTGTGTGTTTCTGGATGCGGGTGTTACCTGGCATTGGGTGATGGTCATGATTGCTGCCTCATGTATCTGGGCATTAAGCACATTGGGGTGGCATTTGTGGATGAGCCATGTTCTCATATTAATATTTTTTACAGAAGAGCAAACATGGGCTGCTGCATACATGATTTAGCATGGCAGAATGTGAGCAGCGCTTTCTTTATTATCTCTAAAAGCTGATATCTCAGTTAATCGCAATCAAAAAAAGCAGTGTTATAAAACAATAAATATATGCACAATGAATCTTTCACAATGTCTACACTTCATGTGTTAAAATGAGAGGATTCATGAGCATGCAATTTCAGCACTGTGGTGAGTAGATTCAAACTAAATCGCCTCTGATTGGCCATTGCATTCCAGAAATCAACAGTTATGTCTGCGATTGGCTACATTGTGTAACCCTTTAAACACGTGTTATAAATAGAAACTATGCTTAGCTTGCACGTCAATCATTTTAATGTTAATATTAGTTGTTCTTTTTGCTTTGGTGCAACAGATAAATAACAATTTATATATTTTAGACACTTTATGTTTAGATAATTTCTATTTTGCGGTATTCCTGCAAATCATTTTATTCTCCCGCATCCTGCACACACACAAGTCTCTTCCCACCCACAACCGCACTCGCCTACCAAGAGTTGTACCGCCTAACCTGATTTTACCAAGTGAGACATGTTCCTGGGACAACATCGTTGTTGACCCTGGAACAACATTGTGATTAACCAATCAGATTTGAAGAACCAGTTTATAGATTTTGTGAAGTTTATGCTTAAAATCAGTGTTTGGTGCTTGTACATCAGTGTCATTCATCTATCATTTCCTCTGATTTTAGGGATTACTCATGGTTAAGGTTAGGTTTAGGTGTAGGGATATGGTTAAGAATATATTTTTGGAGTAAAATGTTGTTCCAGGGTCAACAAAATATGTTGACCTAGGAACACATCGGACTTGGCAAAATCAGGACGTGCGAGTTGTACCGCACAGCACCCTGTGCAGGTCTCTAGTGTGAACACAGGGACATAGTGCTCTCATGCCGTAGCTGATTGGGCCTTTAGGTCAACTGGGAAAAGAGCAAACTCTCCCCGATGCAGATGATCTTTCTTATTTTTTGCCAGAGGTGGGATTGGCAATGCGGCACTCACTGGGTACAAGTCATAATGGCCTGGCCCCAAACTTCAATCTGTGTTCAGACCTTGCATTGGCAAGCTGTGGTTTAAATGGATGCCTCCACCACCAACTGGGGGGCCACGTACAATGGGCATGCAGTGTCGGGGGTTTGGACAAGCCCCAAACTGCACTGGCAAAACTGCGACCGTTACATACTGGTGATGGATGAGGAGATCCCACTCACAATGAAAAGCACTTTGAGTGCCTAGAAAAAAGTGCTATATAGAAGTAAGGAATTATTAATCAACTGACAAGGTGTTCTACGTTCTCATCGCATGTCACAACTTGCCTGCCACTTCCTCCTCTGGAGTCAGAAGCATCTGAGGTCACTTTGTGCCATTTTGGGTCTGCAAAACCATACAGCAGACGAGCTGTCATGAGCTGTGCTCCCCGGAGAGTGTAGCACCCACGTCCAGACCTCTGGAAGCTTAATGTCTGGTCCCTGGATGGGACGCGGAGGTTCTAGGTGACCTAACCCAAGAGGTAGTAGACACCATCACTTGGGCATGAGTTTTATGAGTTTTTTTTATGAGTTTTTATTGAAAGGATCCCCATTAGCTACAGCCATGCTGCAGCTATTCTTCCTGGGGTCCTGAAAAATATATACATAAACAAAAGGCAAAATAAATAATTAAAAATGCAACAAATAAATGAAAAAGATAAATACACATACACATACATATATATACACATATCAAAATACATATGTACCCTCAAACGGGCATGAAATATACACACATATAAAAACACATTCATACACATACGCCTATATATATACCTACACATGCTCACACACGAAAATAAATAAATCTAAACAGTCAGATGTATTATTTTGATAGATGATGCTTTACATATAATTTAAATTTATTGATATTGTTAGTAAGTATAATATGCGTTGGTAGTTTATTTGATTCCTTCATACCTCTGAACATAACAGTGTTTTTTTATGGCATTTGTTCTTGCTATGGGTAGGGTGAAGTTGCCTTTAGTTGCATGTCTGGTACTATACTGATGATTGTCTACACTAAAAGAAAGATACTTAAACAAAACAGAAGGCGATTTTGAAATGGAAATGTTTCTTATGAAAATTAACAGTGAATACAACAGTCTATCTTTGACCAACAACCAGTTAAGATCTTTGTGCATTAATATAATATTTCTCCTATAGCTGCACCTAAGTGCTACACGAGCAGCTCTATTCTGTATAAGTTGTAATTTATTCATATACTCACCAGTGGCATTTGACCAAACTGCAGGGCAATAGTCCAGGTATGTCAATATTAGTGCTTTCATCGCATAATTCATAATATTTGAAGTTAAATAATATGCATGTCTTCTCATAATAGATATACCTCTTCCCATTTTTGCAATAATATTATTAATATGTTCTTTCCATGATAATCTAGAGTCAACTGTTTGTGAGTCATGCTCATGCCTTGATGAGGAACCTGTTCGTCATTGTGCTGTCCTTTTTGCAACAAGTGTTGGTGCAATGGCTTGTCTCCCTCCACCCTCAAAGTCTATGTTGCTGAGATTGCTGCTTACCATGAACCCATAGACATAAGTCTGTAGGAAAGCATGAACCTCCACGGCCCCCATCTATACCCTCTTGGGACCTGTGTCTAGTGCTCAAAGCACTACATCAGGGTCCATTTGAGTCTTTGCAATCAATTGAGCTGAAGTTTCCATAAATGAAAACACCATTCCTGCTTGCACTGGCCTCCATCAAAAGGGTAGGGGACCTACATGCATTTTCAGTAGATGATTCATGCCTAGAATTTGGGCAGACTGACTCCCAGGCAATCCTGAGGCCCTGGCCCGGCTATGTGTCCAAGGTTCCCAATAATCCCTTAAGGGATCTGGTGATGAGCCTGCAAGTGCTGTCCCTGGAGAAGGCAGACCCAGTCCTAGCTTTGCTTTGTCCCGTCCGATCCTTGAGATGGTATGTAGACCCGACACAAAACTTAAGGACCTCATACCAGTCTGTTAAGGAGGCCAGCAGAAGAGGAAGGCTGTCTCTATGCAAAGGATATTCCACTGGATAGCGGACGCCATCACCCTGGTTTATCAGGCACAGGGTGTGCCCTGCTGGGTCAGGTGCATGCTCACTTTACTAGAAGTGTTGCATCCTCCTGGGCACTGGCTCGAGGCATCTCGCTGACAGATATTTGTAGAGATGTGGGCTGGGCTACCCCTGACAAGTTTGCTAGATTCTATAGCCTTTGTGTGGAGCCGATATCCTTCTGTGTTCTCACCTCAAATGGGTAAAAGCACTCAGAGGTCCCGGTTAAGTGTTGGCTTGCTAAAACCACTCCAGAGAGTCCGTACTGTAGACGCTATCGAGCTCCTCCATCCCCTCGGCAGCCAGATGTGGCGGAATGTCTAGCACCAGACCCTCACTTGATGAATCCAAGGTAGAGGGCTAGGTTTCATATATAGAGACCTAAGTGGATACCCTATGTGTGAAGTCCACGTTATAGCCTCAGAGCCCATGTTTTCCCGGCAGACTTCTGCCATTTGCAAGAGGGTTACAATCACTTCTAATCTTCCATATCCACCTAAACGTCGTTTATATGTGTAAGTGCTTCTGAAATCTCGTTCAGGAAGGATGGGGATTCCGCAACATTCCTGTTCCAAGTGGATCTGGTACGTTTACCCAGTGTTATCCAATCTCACTGAGAGGGTAATGCTACGACAACAGTGACTGACCTTCTTGTTGCGAGCCCCTGCCTACACTGAAAAGGAGACACAGGACACCTGGTGTGTGTTGCACCTGCCGCTTTTTTTATGCTCATGCAGTGATCAGCGGCAGCTGGATGCAATCCTCGCATGCCAATTCGCATTGGCTCATTTAGTTACACTCAAAGTGGATTGGTAAGTGAGATCCCAATTCTTCTGTTATTACTGATGTGAAATTTCTGTTCAGTCCTTCAGGGAACAAGGGTAACATGTTATGAGACATTTTCTGGAACACTATTATTGTCATACTGACTGGGAGAAAATTCATAAATGAAATACTGACTACATTATACACCAACAAAATAATAAAGGATTAGATCCTTGGAAGTTGTTCCTTAAACCTGGCATACAACTGAAATTGTGATCATATTTTCTTCCATTTAAATCTCTAATAAATCATGAATCGGTTAGCCGTGACTGGCAATGGTTGGGCTCGTACGCTCTCCACGCCAACACCAAACGGTTTGGATCAGACTCAGAGTAATCAATGCGAGAGAGAGAGAGACCGGAGTGAACTGTGGAAGAGCACCGCTGAAGCAGAAAAGCGACACTTCTAAGGTTCAAGGTTTAAAGTGCAGGTCAGATTCATTTGTAAATGTGCTATGGGCTCGTTGCACAAGATGGCACCAGTGAGCTACAGCGACGCGAGTGTGTGCATGCTTACTTCCGGTCTTGCGACAATCATATTTATTGTAAGGGAAACTTTCATACGAAACTTGGCTAGATATATATAATTTATAATTTTCAAATTTAACAGCGGATAGTGATATATCAAAGACATGGGGAAACATTCTCCCTACATTTTTGTGTACCTCTGTGTGGAAATTCATCAAGATTCAAGGCGAAGATTGCTTTATTCTTCTGTTGATTATGCGGATCAGAGTCAGCGTCAGGTTAATCAGTCCAGGGATTTCTTCTTTCAAGTACACAAACCACTCAAATATGCAATACTTTACATTTTCGAAGAACTGATTTTGTTCTGACTGTTATGTAATAGGTTTCTGACTGTCAAACGAGACGCACGGAGATTTCTGATAAAGCATGTTTTATTAACTTTATTTGATATGTAATACTGGTAGGTTTACATTAATTAAAAGATCGCTGTTTGCATTTATGTGTGTTTTATCAATGTTAATTTGTTTTGTGGTAGATCTGCAGCATAAATCATTGAGCAATGCTGTATATTGTTATTCTTTTGCATTAATTATCAGATAAAACAGATATTAAAAGTAGTCGTGTATTAGTTAACTGTGTAAAATAATAAAATATGTTGTGAATATATTGGTGAAACAAACTGATGTATGTGCACAATTGAGAAAACGGATACTTATGAAGATAAATCGCAGCCCACGTCTCACGAGGTAAATATTTCTTTACAAGAAATCAATGTAATACAAACATTTTCAAGAAATAAGTAATTTGTGCATTTAAATAATTGCTAAGATAAAAATACATTCTGTAGCTGTGTATACACACCATGAGTTCAACTTTCATTTCGTGAACAGTAGGGAACATTAGTATATTTAATTAATTCACCAGACCCAAACATACACAAGTTTCAAATGTGAAGACCAATTACACTTGACAAAATCTTCGGAGGCAGGAAAGTTAATTGAAGCAAAGAAACTCTGGAAAGCCATTAATGGACAGACAGGCTTTTTGATTAGTGTGTGAATATACAAGAAGATGAAATTGGACTCTCATTATAACTCTTACAAATAGATCCGAAAGAGAAACTCACTTTTGTTTAGTTTTTAGACTTTGCTGCATTGATCATTCTGTTGTTGGTGAAGGACAGGTAGCCAAGGCTGAATGGATAGTTCTCAGCATGGGAGGCCAGCTTTGGCTTCAGGTTTATGACAATTAGTTGATCGATAGGATTTGTCAGGAGTTTTTGTTCTCACAACCTAATAAATAAATATAGAAAATAACAAATAACATCTGTTAATTTTGATTTTACTGTAATTTTATGGTAATAATTACCTGTTATTATTTTTTGTAATGCAAGTTCCTTGCTGGCAACATTTCTCATTTTGATTTATTAAAAATCCAAATACAGTATTTTATTGTAAGAAATCACTGTTTAATAGTGTAAAGTCCTGGCATCTCATTCAAGTTAGCAAGTATTAGCAACTGGACTTACAGTGAAAGGAAGCTACAATTAAACATTTATTTTATTGGATTTCGAAGCCTCTGTGATATGACAAACAGTGTGTTTAATCCTGCTGTGTAGTCTCCGTAGAGATGCAGAGCCATTGGTTGGCCATCCCGGAGGAACAGGAGAGATGTGTCATGGAGGAGCGGGGAAGGAGTGACAGCCCCCAGGGAGCCTCACACTCAGCCAGGGCCATTCAGCAGTTATCTGACACGGACAGTCTGTCAGAGATTTCCTTCTACAAAAGTGCCCAGCTCTCCAGACTACAGCTGGACCTGCCTCTATATCTGGAAACATAATGTTTGAAAGTTTCCTCTCCACTGAGAGCTTGGCATACCGTGCTGAAACGATCTAGGAAGATGTACTGTGACATTTTCCCTTACCAAACATGCATGAGGAGGAAAAGTTGGGTTTGACAGCTAAAAGCATGCTGTGGTGGTCAAGGCTGAATGGATAGCTCTCAGCATGGGAGGCCAGCTTTGGCTTCAGGTTTATGACAATTAGTTGATCGATAGGATTTGTCAGCAGTGTTTGTTCTCACAACCTTATAAACTCTGTCTTATATATAATATATATTAATATATATATTAATCAGCACATGTTCACATGCATATCACGCTTAGGCAGTTATTTGTAATTATGCTAGTATATTTTAAAAATATATAACTGCATTTCAGTATCTTTTTTTAAGCAACAAAGTGATGAACTGTATTATACATGTGGTTTCTTACTTCCAGATATTGATAAAAGTGCTATATTTTAGATTGGTGCAGCTGATGCACATGTGCATAACTGAGCTGAGTGCGAGTCTCACAGCACCAACCATGGCTATTTCTTGTCAGCTGCAAGAACTTACTTTATCTTGACTTTGCTTACCTTTATTTTACCATGGACCTTGGGTGCATCAAAAGGGGCGGCAGTAGTTCAGTGGCTAAGTAGGTTGTCTACAAACCTGAAGGTTGGTGGTTCAATTCCTGGCTCCACCTGACCAAATGTCGAGGTATCCTTGAGCAAGTTGGATGGCCCTTTGCATGGCTGACACTGCATCCGTCGGTGTATGAATGAGTGAGTAAATGGGTGAATGTGAGGCGACTTGTAAAGCACTTTGGATGGCCATGGGTCTGTTGAAAGAGCTATATAAATGAAGTCTATTTACCATCAGAAGTGGAAGAAGCAAGCCAGACCCCAGACAAGAACCTCTCGCCCTCCCCCTTTGGTCTTTGAGAGCTCCAACCGGAACCACATCGTGGAACGTGACGCTGTGGTCATCAGAGACTCCATCATCTGGTGTTCTGTCGGAGTCTGTTTCCCCCTATTATCCCCTTAGTTTAGTCTTCCCCATTGCGCCAGCTTGTTTTACTTGCTAAAGGTAAGGTGCACATATTTTCCTGGTGCACGTTTCAGATACCCGCAATCCTGAAGGGTGACAAGAGCATCTGAGCTGTCGTGCTTCACATGGGGATGAACAATATCAAGCAACGGCAGATGGATATTCTGAAGAAGAACTTCAGGAACATGACCGAGACAGTATGCAGCACATTGCTAGTGAACATCTTATCAGGACCCCTTCCCAAGTATCGACAAGGACATGAAAAGTTCAGTTGACTGTTTGCTCTAAATGAATGGTTATTTTCACTGTGTAAAGAATAATTGTAGGTGGGGGGAGTGCATGTACAGGTGCCCTTGAGCAAGGCACAGAACCTCCAACTGCTCCCCGGGTGCCGCAGCATAAATGGCTGCCCACTGCTCCAGGTGTGTGTTCATGGTGTGTGTGTGTTCACTGCTGTGAGTTTGCACTTTGGATGGGTTAAAAAGGCAGAGCATGAATTTCGAATATGGGTCACCATACTTGGCTGAATGTCACATCACTTTTTTTTAGTAAGCCTCTTATTAAAAAACCACAACTAGATCCTAGTGAACTGGAAAATTACAGATCCATTTCAAATCTTCCGTTTGTCAAAAAATTTAGAAAAAGATTTGTCTGCTCAATTGTGTTCCTTCCTGCGAAAAAAAAAAATATGCCTATGAAGAATTTCAGTCAGGTTGACATGACATACTGTACAAAACTACCAAATTGTCTGTGAAGCTGTTTTGCAATGATTAATATTGGGAAAAGCACTATACAAATAAACAAGAATTGAATTTAATTTAAGGCTTTTTCAGTTTCCATCATTTATTGTAATACAAGTGGATTGTAGTTCACAGACTTGCAGTTTAAATCTAGATTAAAACCCATCACTTTAACCTGGTTTACACATGACACTCTAATATGCTTCTAATATCCAAATCCGTTAAAGGATTTTTAGGCTGCATTAATTACGTAAACTGGAACCGGGAACACTTCCCATAACACCCTATGTACTTGCTACATCATTAGAAGAATGGCATCTACGCTAATATTAGTCTGTTTCTCTCTTATTCTGAGGTCACTGTAGCCAGCAGATCCAGTCTGTGTCGCCTCTGGCTTGCTTAGTTGGGGTCACTTCATCTACAGCGATATCGTTGACTTGATTGCAAATAAATGCACAGACACTATTTAAACTGAACAGAGATGACATCACTGAATTCAACGATGAACTGCCTTTAACTATCATTTTGCATTATTGACACACTGTTTTCCTAATGAGTGTTGTTTAGTTGCTTTGAAGCAATGTATTTTGTTTAAAGCGCTATATAATTAAAGGTGACTTGTCTTGACACTTAAAAATGACAGTGAACCACAAAACTTTATAATATAAATGTACTGACATGACTCAAAGAGAAATGGTTCCAGTTGGTTTCCTGATGAAACAAAGGTCTGGAATCTATAATGTGTGGGTTTTGGGCAGTATGGCTACAAGCCTGAGCACTGAGGAAAATGAAAACACCAATAGCAATGATCCTGCTGCAAATGCGAGTGGTAGAGTCCTGGGGGCACTTGTTGTCAATAACCCTTATCTAAATTACCAAAAAACAAAATATACAATAAACGGCACTTTAGAATCATTGTGCATTTATTTTTCATGCTACTTTTTTTGTGCTGAATGGATGTTTGTATTTTATTCATATTGCTATAATCTTGGGGAAAAGAAGAGTGCAGCATATAGTTTGCAATCACAGCTGAAATGGAGCAATTATTTGAAGAGGTTATCACCACTGCCCTATAGTGTGAAGCACATATGGTTGACAATTCACATATACAGTTGTGTGCTCGGCAATGGGAATAAAATTGTTTTCTCTTTAAGGAGTGGTTTGTGACATGTCATCTTTGATTTTATAAAATAATATTTTTTCGGGGCAACAGTGCTGTTAAATTTGTGATTTTTTTTTAATGACATCAGAAGATGGAAAAATGCTAATCAGATTGCAGCATTGCAAATATAACCCAACAATCTGTGCTGAGTGCAATGCATGTTTTGGCCATATGCACATAAACTGACAGTCACCACTGATAAGCTGTATACTACTAAATTGTAGAACCTGAATTTTCTGTAAAGTTGCTTGGCAATGATTTGTATCGTAAAAAGCGCTATACAAATAAACTTGAATTGAATTGAATTAAATTGATTTTTTTTATATATCTAAATAAATTCTGCTATAAAATATAAATAAAAATATAATAAGAATAATTATTATAAACATTTAATTTTTGTGAAAGGGTTTCCTTAAAAGTGATACTTTTTAAAATCTTAATAATTTATTAATTTATTCATAAGAATCTTTGAATTACTGTACATACTCATTGAATTATGTTGTTTTGTCATCTTTCAAACTAACTAATTTGACTACAATTGAGTCAGTTATAAAATGGTGGGTGGGTCAATATGGGATTGGAATGAAAAATTGAAGTGCAACAAAGTACAATATGTGCAATGAGAAGTTAAGCAGACAAAGAATAAATGAAAGGCAAGTCCATGTGTTCGTACTGTAAGTGGTGACACCACAAATTAGCATTAGAATCATGTGATTTTCTTTTATATCTGTACATAATGCTGCCAAACACATTAAAATAACTGCAGGGTTGAGTGGGTGCAAATCATCTTTATTGACAATTAAAAAACACATTATGGAGAAACTAAGAAACGAAGCAACTGTTTAATATGCTGTTGATATTTTATGCCAACATGTTCACTGCTATTTTATTATGAATTATGTTCTATTATACTTTTTATTAATATTTTAAATTAGTTTTAAAAGTTTTTTATGTAAGTTTTAGTTTTGGATAACAATAACAGCACTAAACAGATTGCAGATACAGATGCAAAAACATATTTAGTTTCAAGATTTTTTTTTTTTTTTCTGGTTGTTATACCTGGTCGAATTTTGACAACATCTCACATCATTAATCATGGAAATCTAGAATGGCTACCGGATATCTTTCACCAGTGAGTCTGTTGCCGCTTGGACAAAGAACCTAATATTTAATTGGGCAAAAAGAAAGAGAAGATGAAACATCTCCAGGCTAAACACTAAAACTGATATTTATGATTCAATTTGTAGAGGACCTATAGTGTACTGTAATATGTGTCTGTTTGCCAGTGAGTAGCTGCGTTCAATTATTTTAAAGCCTTGTTTTGATAAATGCCATACGTCTCCTGAGGCAAAGATTACAGGACACTAGCAAAAATCCCATTTAAATCGATAGATTAAAATAATAATTACTATGTTTATGGCAGTGCGTGATTTGTTTTTTGATAATGCAGTGACTGAACTCCTTGTATTCATTGTTTTACTGATTTAATAATTCAAGGTCTTTGGCTTTTGGATGCACAGTGGGGCGACCGCTGTGTATGCAGCTTTGAGAAGCTAAGTGCCTTATTAATATCACAGGTGATGGACTCCCCGCTTTTAATGAGCCTTACTGTCAGCCTGAACTTTATAGGTTAGCTCAAGCCAGGTCTCTAGGGACTTCAGCAACATACACAAAAGATTATACTCTTAAGGGTGCTCACAGCCCCGCTTCTAATTCAGCTGAATAAAAAATGCATATGAGATTCATAAAAGCACTTCTTAAAATTGTTTACAAAAACACCTTCTGTATGTATCAAGTGTAATGAAAAAAATTCTAACATCAGGCCTCTGCTTGTCACTAGACTATTACTTTTTTACAAAGCAAATTGTGACGATTTGCATAAAATAAGTAAAAAGATGTTTGAATGTTTTTCTATGTGATTAGTCCATAATGCAATAACAATGATGCTACATTAGACTGTCACCATTTAATGTTTATTGCTGAAAACCACGCTACAGGGCTGGACTGGGACATAAAAAGGGCGCACATCCTGATATTGCAGAGTTAGATGTGTTCCTAGGTCAACATATTTTGTTGACCCTGGCACAACATTTTACTCAAAAAATTTAGTCTTGACCATATCCCCATACCTAAACCTAACCTTAACAATTTGTGTGCCTTAAAATCAGAGGAAATGATAGATGAATGACACTGATGTACAAGCACCTAACAGTGATTGTAAACTTCACAAAATCTTTAAACTTGTTCTTCAAATCTAATCACAATGTTGTTCCAGGGTCAACAAAGATGTTGTCCCAGGAACATGTCTCGCCTGGTAAAATCAGGTTCTGCTAAAAAGGGCCCTGGCATTTTTGCTGAGACTGGCTCACCACAATTGGTCGGACACAACCAAACAGTACACAATCCTTGCTGTCCCTGTAGATATACATATCTACCGTTCCATTCCCAAAAACCCCTACAAAGCTGAGAACTTCGTGCCATGGACCAGTGTACTCACTCTCTCTTGACTGAATCCCTGGTGATCAAGTGTGCTCTCCTGGCTTGACTATACATTAGGACAGAGAGAGAGATGATTACAATTATTTGAAAGAGTTATTAAAAGTAGACTTAGTAAAGATCCATTTTTGTTATATAGTCCTGTGTTCTTGAAGAGCAGGATTTCTAGATGGACAATTTTATTCCATGTTATAAAAGCTAGTTAATCCTTTAGAACCCAATAGAATGTGGATGTAGAATACTGCTGATTCTAAAAATAAATGTTTACTTTTTTTTTTCAATGAACCAGAGAGCAGAACAAACTAGTTTACAATTGCAAGGCTACTTTGTTTTAAAGAGCACGAACCCCTCTTTAATATGACACCAAACAACATTTACCTCTCATTAAATTTCACATTTGACAGTAACCACTTTTACATTGTTACAAAATATTTTAATTTTTTCTTTATAAATGCTGTCCTTTTTACAAAAAATAATTCTTATATGTATAAATATATATATAATTTACTTTTTTCACCTTTTTTTGTTGGCATAAATGCATGTTTAAATATTAAAAAGTTCAGGTTTCTGGATGCTGAATTTCTACAACAGGCAGAGAAGTGTACCAAGGAGACCTAAAAACATGATGACTGCACATAGCTGCTATTGTTCTTAAAAAGAACCATCCCGACTCAGACAAAATGTACCAGGAACATCTGCTTGGCTTATTTTGAGGCACCCCACGGACATACATCAGCACTGTAATCAGTCATCTTGGCAAAACTACTGCAATTTTCCAGATTGTTCAGAGCAAGCATAATTATCTCTGCGAGTCACATGACTTGTTTTCAGCAGCTCACTGTCCCTTTGCTCCTCTAGCAATGCTCAAAACTTTGTGCTTGTACATATACAGTTATGAGACGTAACAGTATGAAAATACTCATCATGTATGCAAAAACATGATGGCAATATGAAATATTTTCATATAAAATATGTAAATATATATCTACATTTACAAATCTTACAATTCGAGGAATGCGTTATTTTGCAGATGATTCTTCAGTTTTGAAGTTGAACTCTCAGTCTATGAAACTAATTTGGACAATAACCCTAAAAATGTCAATGCTCTCATGGGAAAAGGAAATTATTCTACAAATAAAAACTTAATTAATTTCTTCTGTTTTTCATTTGTCTGTTTAAAAAAGCAATCTGTTTCATTTCAGTCTAATTTGTTTTATTTCAGAGCAACAAAATTCTGCATTGATGAATGAATTGAACCATCTAGAATATTCCCCTGCAGACAATATGAAAGATGTGCCCTTCAAAATGATTTAAGGTTTAGGGCAGAGCAGTCAAGTCTCTGTACAGATCATTTTCTTTCAGTATGAAATAGTTCTGGTCAACAAGAAGTGAAGCTCATAAAACCATCAAGCTCCTGCATATATTAATGCAATATGATGTAGAGAGGAACCCTATTCCCAAATACTGTAAGTCATAACAATAGCTTTGAGGGGAATACATAAATAGAGTGAGTCAGCATGCTAGATTTCATCTGCATCTTCCATGTAATTGAGTCATTTGGCTCAGTATAGCTTAAATGCTATAGCTTTCATGGGGCTTTTACATGCCTTCTTATGAGCTTTAGTTATGAAATGTTTTACGGCTAGGTTGTATGCATACAATCAAAATTTTTTTTTTTTTTTTTTTTTTTTTTTTTACAGTTGTTACACTGAATCATATCTTACCCAACCCTAGAAAAAATGACTCATGTAATCTGTAATCAGAAATAGTTTGTTTAATTTCTGGTTAAAATACAAGTCATGATACTCTTTCCAAAGAAAAAGTCATCTCAGCTGAAGAAATAAACACAGATCAAGCACTGTGTACAAGCCAAAATGGTCTAACATAGTTCTAAACAAATGTTGGTGGAGTTTGATGTGAGGAGACAACAGGAGATGAACTTTTTCACTGGCAGAAGTGTTACTTATAATTATGGACTGAACAGAAATGATGGTTTATAGTTATTATAACTTATTGATGTTATAATATTGATATTATTGATATTATAACTTATTGACAGAACACTAACTGGTGGACTGGAGTCATTACTTGTGGATAATTGGTATGTTTTTATGGCTTTATAAAAACTTTTGACTATATGACTCTTATTCTGACAGCATCCATTCACTGCAGAGTATCCATTGGAGAGCAAGTGATGTAAGGCTAAAAATCTTCTCCAAATCTGTCCTGATAAAGAAAAATCTAATCTTCATCTTGGATAGCCAGAGGGCGAATCAGTTTTCAGCAAAAAAAAAAAAAAAAAAAAAAAAAAAAAAAACATGTAAAAGACAAAGTAGAAATCAAACAGAATTAAACAAATTTCATTAGCAATGCTGCAATAAATTCTTCAATAGTTTCATATTGATTGCCAATATTGAATACTGCATTAATATGTCCTGGTTGTTAGAGAGTTTGAGTCTCAGGCCGGCAATACCATGACTGAGGTGCCCTTGACCCCGCAGCATAAATGGCTGCCCACTGCTCCGGGTGTGTGTTCACAGTGTGTGTGTGTGTGTGTGTGTGTTCACTGCTATGTGTGTGCACTTTGGATGGGTTAAATGCAGAGCATGAATTCTGAGCATGGGTCTTGGTTGTATGTCACATCACTATACAGTGTTCTTGACAGGTGATTATTGTATGTAAGATTTTATGATGAAAAATTAGGTTAATAATTGAACAGGCATGGCTCATACTAGTTGTTGTGGCATTATTATGCCCAAAAAAAAAAAAAAAAAAAAAACTAACAAAAAAATATATTCATTGCACAAAAGCATTAGTAATTCAACTAGATGAGATGAAAATGTGATTCCATTCAAATGACCCTATATGCAGTAAACAAGGCAGCTTTAAGGGCAGATCCAAAGAAAAACACTTCCAGGTGGCTTTAATGTTAAGTCTACTGTGCAAAAAGCTTCAGCAATCTCTTTAAATGTTTACAGCAACTTTACAGATCTTCTTCATGCACCAAGAGCTTGTAAAACTCCAAAGAGAAAGGAACATTTTAAATCATATGACCCCTTTAAGACCCTCCTGTTCAAAATTGGTAAACAGAATGGTGAAATGCCGATCCACACAGCTAGCTTAGATCTGCAAAATAAGTACATCCTTTCTTTTTCTGTTAATATGTAAAAATGCAAACTACTCCAACACATTTACATATTCAATCATGGTTCTCTGTTAGACTGTGTGAATGATAAGTACTATGTTGCTTCATTCAGATTTGGCCCTCAGCAAATCTTGCCATCATAGGCGTAATGCTAATAAATCACAAAGCTTTCTTCTTGCAGAAAATATGTTTCTCTGGAACATGTAGACAGAAATGTAGACAGAATTGTTTTATTTTATTACAAAGCTTTTCTAATGCCATTAAGTATGGCATTATAAATACAATGTGTGGATTATGCAAGCACATCTTTTTATAATGACATATGCACTGCAGCAGAGTTGAAAGTGTATAATAAATAAAATGAAAAAACAGCAACACCACACAAATCTTTTGAGTTCACCGCATGCTTAAGAGTTTTAATTAGGAAGCTGACTGCCACCTTGGTTTTGATGTGTTCTTTGAGTTCCAAGAGAAAGCACACCCTGACAATCCCATGATTCCACAGGTCCCTGTGCCAGTTTTAGCATACATAAAAAAGAAAGCATGAGAAAAGATAAGAAGAATGGCATGGTTAGTAAAGATTATTTTTTAGACAAGCAAACTTTCTCAACGGCATATTAAGAACGTATAAACAGATATAATTCTCCCAGAGCTCTTCCTTAGATGCACATTGTAAAAGTTGTTTGTTATAAAGCTGGTACCTTCTATAGCTGTATAACATAATGGGCCCTATTTTAACAACCTAAGTGTATGGTGCAGGTGCACTCAAACAGTTGGTGCGCCCGGGTGCATGGTCAAAATGGGTTGTCCCTATTCTCTTAATGAGTAATAGAATGTTCTGTGGTTACATGAGCAAAGATGCTACCTGGAGGTCCCTCATCATTCGAGCAACTGCCAGTGAGATGATTGGGATGCTAACACCTTTTTCCAAGTTTTATCCTCAGTAACACCTGAAAATTCATCATGATTTTTTTTTAACCTTACCTACACTTTAACTTATCCTACCCTAATTTTATTTCCTAAATTCAAATGCAACATTTCTGTTCAGCATGAATTAAGAAACAATTTAAATAAAGCCTTTTTTTTCTGGGGGTGACTTCCAAATTTTCACAATTTTCATTTTCATCACCAAAACTTTTACATTTAAAAACAACATTTAAATAACTAAATGCAGCTTCATTTTGTCACCATTGTTTGTCAGGTAATTGTAACATTGTGTTTGGAAGGTTTTTGAACAATAAACTCACAGTGCTGTTTTTCCACTACATAAATAAGCCAACTACGATAATGATTTTGGACTTCACTTGCTGTTATATTTGTTCTGGCTTGTCTCAGCAATGAATTTCGCAATGTCTCTTCAATAACATAGTCAATCCAACATTTGTTGAAGAGCACCTGTTTGTTTACACTGAGAGCTCTGTCAGGGAAATCTGTTTTCACAAATAGTGACAACTATCGAAAACTTTGCTTCTTTCTGTAAATGTCGCATAACAAAGTCTGCTAAGTCAGAATTTTCCCAAATCACCACATTTATGACATGATCTTAACTCCTATGCACTTGCTATCATTCAGTTGTTATCTATTTACATAGCATGTATTATGACTAGTCAGTATAGCTATCATCCCAGGGATCTATTATCAGCCACATCTTGAGTTAATCCACATTTCCACCATACCTGACTGCAGTGCAGCTCTTCTTTTTTTTTTATTTAAGTGTTGTACAGTAAAATGCATTCTGATACTGCTGAACCTTTCATATCATCAGTATTGGTTGTAGAAACTGCAACTGTTGTAGAAACTCCAGCGATTACAGTGTTTATGCCACTAATAAATAAAGAACACAACATTATGATCCTCAGAAAATGTCTCAAGTACATGTGCAGACTGAATAAATCAGAGCAGAGACAGTCCATTTAAACAATAGCATCTTAATGAAGCGTCTGACAAAATGAGAGGGAGACGGAAATGAAACCAGCTACAGGAATCGCCAACAATTTCACAACTTCATCTTGATGAAGTTATTTATTGTTCATGTTTATTGGTATTGATTTTGAATTTTTAGAAGCTTCAATAGTATAATTATATGTCTGAAGTTTGTTGTTATAATGTCGATTAGCATATTCATGTAGAAAGGTAAAAACTCTTAATCATTTTTGCTTTTTTACTGCCCCATGAGTAATAAAAAAAAAAAGGCTTATATGAATAACGTGAGCTTTGAGAATTTTCTATTGAGTTTGTTTCATGTTTGCCTTTGATTTCTGCTCCAGTTCTCATAATTAACTGCTATAATTTCACTATGACATCCAAGCTCTTCTACACCAAATAAAAAACCATTTGGGGAAAAAGGGTTAAGAAGTTCAGGGCATCTGGCAAATGTAATGATTTCTGTACTGACATATTACTCAACCTTTGCTGATTGAGAGAGACGACCTTCTCTGACACTTCTTTGGAGTCCATCATTAAAAGTTGCTCAAGGCAACCCAATATTGGCATCAGACCATCTTAACATCCCCAATTAAGTGACGTTATACTTTTGGCCTGAAACATGAATTACTCATTGTCTATGGGATTTATTTACTGTTGATTTACTTCCTTAAAAAAGATCAGAAAGCTATTTGGACATGTTTAATAGAAAAGTAAACTGCAATACTACTACAGGTGCATCTCCAAAAATTAGAATGTTGTGGAAAAGTTAATTTATTTGAGTAATTCAACTCCAACTGTGAAACTCATGTATTAAATAAATACAATGCACACAGTAGTTTAAATCTTTGGTTCTTTTAATTTTGAAGATTTTGGCTCACATTTAACAAAAACCCACCAATCTCAACAAATTTGAATATGGTGACATGCCGATCAGCTAATTAACTCAAAACACCTGCAAAGGTTTCCTGAGCCTTCAAAATTGTCTCTCAGTTTGGTTCACTCGACTAAACAATCATTGGGTAGACTGCTGATCTGACAGTTGTTCAGTAGACAATCATTGACACCCTTCACAAGGAGGGTAAGCCACTAACATTCATTGTCAAAGAAGATGGCTGTTCACAGAGTGCTGTATCCAAGCATGTTAACAGAAAGTTGAGTGGAAGGAAAAACTGCGGAATGAAGATGCACAACTAACCGAGAGAACCGCAGCCTTATGAGGATTGTCAAACAAATTCGATTCAAGAATTTTAGTGAACTTCACAAGGAATGGACTGAGGCTGGGGTCAAGGCATCAAGAGCCACCACACACAGATGTGTCAAGGAATTTGCTGAACCACAGACAACATCAGAGGTGTCTTACCTGGGCTAAGGAGAAGAAGAACTGGACTGTTGCCCATTGTTGCCCATCTTTTCAGATGAGAACAAGTTTTCATTTGGAAACCAAGGTCCTAGAATCTGGAGGAAGGGTGGAGAAGCTCATAGCCCAAGTTGCTATTAGCTTCTTCACCTATCCTCCAGACTGAAGTTGCCCAAGTCTAGTGTTAAAGCTGCGGTAGGTAACTTTTGACGCTATAGCGGTTAATAGACAGAACTGCTTGCGTCTTGCGGAAGAACATCGTAGCCGGAACTACTTCTCTCTGTTTATGTCTATGAAGAATCACAAAGGTACTGGGTTACTCCGCCGCGGTACCCCCCGAAGCAATCTAAAATAGTCAGAATATAAACACTTATTATAGGTGCACCCTAGTGATTGAGGACAAGCTAAAGACACGGTTTGGAAAATGGATTCATGGTGTACTCGCTTATTATATACATTTTTTTACATTTTGAACACAAACAAAGTTAAGGCCCGCAGCTCTGATTGGTTATTTCTTAACGGGAGTGGATGAATTTCTGCAAATGGCAATAGGACCACTGTGAGGAGCCAGAGGAGCTTAATTTTTTCACAGATTATCTTTCTCATATTCTACTGTCAGGACATAATGTCAGGTTTAACAAATATGTAAAAAATATACCTACTGCAGCTTTAAGTTTCCACAGTCTGTTTTGATTTGGTGTGCAATGTCATCTGCTGGCGTTGGTCCATTGTGTTTTTTGAAAACCAAAGTCACTACACCCGTTTACCAAGAAATTTGGAGCACTTCATGCTTCCTTTGGCACCTACCCACACTGCCAAAAGCACCAAAAGTTGGTTTGCACAGCAAACTCACCAGACCTAAACCCCAGTGAGAATCTGTTGGGTATTGTCAAGAGGAAGATGAGAAACAAGAGACCAAAAAATGCAGATGAGCTGAAGACACTCTCTCAAAGAAACCTGGGCTTCCATACCACCTCAGCCGTGCCACAAACTGATCACCTCCATGCCACGCTGAACTGAGGCAGTAATTAAAGCAAAAAGAGCCCCTACCAAGTATCGATTGTACAGTAAATTCAGGATTTTAATTTGTTGAGATTAATTGGTGAATTGGTGGGTTTTTGTTAAATGTGAGCCAATATCATCACAATAAAAAAAAAGAAAAAGAAAAAAAAGACTTTAACTACTTCAGTCGGTGTGCTTTTAATTTATTTAATACATAAGTTTCACAATTTGAGTTGAATTAACTTTTCCATGACATTCTAATTTATTGAGAATCACCTGTATTTGTAAGAAAATGTATTTGGAATTGTCTAAGAAAAAATGTAAGAACATTTATAATAAAAAATATAAAATAATATTTAAGAAAATGTATAAGATATTTTATAATAAAAAAAAATTGTAAGGAAATTTATAAGAACATTTTTAAGGAATCTTATAAACATATTGTAAGAACATTTATAAATAATTATGTAAGGAATTTTGAAAGAAAATGTATAAGAAATTTTGTAAGGATCAAGCAGATTTTAATAACTTTAATGTACTTAAAGTGTGCACCAAACACACATTCCTATAGGAATTTGAAAGTAGAGGATGATTCTCAATATTCAATGACTCGGATCCGGGCACAGAATAACCTAATCTTGACATCCCTAGTAAGAACCTTTATAAGAAATGTAGAAAATTTGTAATAAAAATGTATAAGGAAATTTGTAAGAAAATGTATGAGGATTTTTTTTTTTTTAAACATTCATGAATAATTTTTATAATAAATTTTGTAAGAACATTTCTAAGAAAATGTGTAAGAAATTTTGTAAGAAAACGTATAAGGGACTTTGTAAGACATCTGTATAAGGAAATTTGTAAGACATTTTCTAAGAAGAATTATAAGGAATTTTGTAAGAGAATTTGTAAGAACATTCATAAGAAAATTATGTAATGTTAGAAGGTATTTTGTTAGAAAATGTGTAAAAAAAAATTTTTTTCATAAGGAATTGTGTACAAATATTTTTGAGAAAATGTATAAGGATATTTGTAAGAACATTTATAAGAAATGTTAGAAAATGAGAATGTATAAGGAATGTTATAAGAAAATGTGTAAGAACATTTCTAGATGATTTTGAAAGAAAATTGTAAAGGAATTTTGTAAGAACATTTATAAGAAAATTTATGAAGAATCTTACAGTCCTTTATGCTCCTGCAAAATGCATTTCCCTTACTTTTAAATCTGCTATGGTCCCTGGTTTCTCATTTTCACTCAGCCAAAACATTTACTGTAATCTGTCATTTCTATCTCTTTAAAATGAACACAATATGTATTCAGCTTGAGAACAACACCTCATGAGCATCGGAAATGCATGAGATGGCATGTTTCCTCAGACTGTCCTGTTTTCAGTATCTGCCAATTTTGTAAAGTAATCAGAATCAGCTTTATTGCCAGGTATGTACACATACGAGGTGCATTTACAAGGTATACAGGACATGTGCTGTAGTGTAGTCTCATTAATCATTATTGGTCACACCCAAAATATTAGCCTGTATCTAAACAATTAATCTATTTTTTTTGTTTCTTTTTAAAGACAACAACTTAGGATGAGTTATAAAAGGCACAAAGTAAATATGTATATATGTATTGTCACGGGAGGAGCACAAGACAGACACAGTGGGCCTGGCGTCAGGCCTCGAAAAGGCTTTTATTAACAGAAATCATAAAACAAAGGGAATAAAAGTGGCCAAAGGGGAAAAGTGTCCAAAATAACAGGGGATCTGGTGTCCTCGTCGTGCTGCAGGGTTTGTGTAGGTCGGGCAGTGTTCATCGAGGAAGGGTCCAGGCGAGGGGCGGAGTCCGGCGGCCGCACGCGCTCCCCTCCTTGGTCCGGGGCGTGAGGGGCGGCGGCTTCTCCTAGCGGCCGCGTCTCTCTCGTTGGCCGCGGCGCTGGTAGGGGATGGACGGCCCGGCTTCCTGGCCCGTCGGCCGTGTATACGGGTGCGGTTCCCATCCGGATCGCGGGTCCGGCAGCTCACGTCTTGGTGGCGCGGGAGTCCCTCAACGCACCCTTGCTGGACCCACGAGGACACCAGTGTGCATGCACGGGGAAGAGACCGGTCTCCTGAGGAGAGGCGCGTTGGGCTTTTAAACAGCGGCGGTAATGAGGCTCCACTTCCTTCAGGTGTGCCCCATCACACGCCGCCAGCCCCGACTCGTCCAGCGCCCCTCCTCTCACACACCCACTCCAGTCGGGAGCCTGGTGAAGGGCGGCGATTTAGGATGGGGTGCCGGTGATAATCAGGGAGGAGGCAGCTGACTCGTCACATTCCCCCTCCCAAGCGACATCCCCGTCATCAGGGCGCCGCCCACACGGGAGTGCTACCATCCTCAACCAGGCTCCAAACGGTCGGAGTGGGCGGGGCTTCCTCTCCGGGCGGTCCTCCCTCTCGCAGCGCACCAGAACAGGGACAGAGAAACCGGGTTTTAGTGACAGCCTCAACCAACCACAGGGTAAAATGACAATGGAAAAGTCACTTACCCCTTGTGTGGCTGGGAGGCTGTCCCCAGTTTTCCTCCGTCCCAGTCTGGGTTCTCACGAACGTTTGCAAGCGAGAGGGAGTGACGTCACCAGACGTTTCCCAACTGCGCTGCCTAGGCTCCGCCTTCCCGCATTCTCCACCAGTGTCACGGGAGGAGCACAAGACAGACACAGTGGGCGTGGCGTCAGGCCTCGGAGAGGCTTTTATTAACAGAAATCATAAAACAAAAGGGAATAAAAGTGGCCAAAGGGGAAAAGTGTCCAAAATAACAGGGGATCTGGTGTCCTCGTCGTGCTGCAGGGTTTGTGTAGGTCGGGCAGTGTTCATCGAGGAAGGGTCCAGGCGAGGGGCGGAGTCCGGCGGCCGCACGCGCTCCCCTCCTTGGTCCGGGGCGTGAGGGGCGGCGGCTTCTCCTAGCGGCCGCGTCTCTCTCGTTGGCCGCGGCGCTGGTAGGGGATGGACGGCCCGGCTTCCTGGCCCGTCGGCCGTGTATACGGGTGCGGTTCCCATCCGGATCGCGGGTCCGGCAGCTCACGTCTTGGTGGCGCGGGAGTCCCTCAACGCACCCTTCCTGGACCCACGAGGACACCAGTGTGCATGCACGGGGAAGAGACCGGTCTCCTGAGGAGAGGCGCGTTGGGCTTTTAAACAGCAGCGGTAATGAGGCTCCACTTTCTTCAGGTGTGCCCCATCACACGCCGCCAGCCCTGACTCGTCCAGCGCCCCTCCTCTCACACACCCACTCCAGTCGGGAGCCTGGTGAAGGGCGGCGATTTAGGATGGGGTGCCGGTGATAATCAGGGAGGAGGCAGCTGACTCGTCACAGTATAGATAGATGTATAGGCAGAGTTCTGTAAATCCAAAACCTCCAGCAAAAGCACATGCAAACCATGTTCCCCAGTGCTTGGAAGTTACTTAATTATTTAATTATTTAATTTTTAATTTTTTAAAGTCACACAAATAAGCAAGCCAGAAGCCTTTTTTTCTTCCATTGGCAGATAAATCAAAGCTTTGCTATACTGGATGGGAAGACTGCCTGCAGCTCTCAGGTGTTTGACCTTGAGTATTTTAGTATTGGAATTCGCTCACCACAAAGTAATACTTAAAGGTATAGCGATGAAGCTCAAAGTTTGCAAGTAATGGCAATAAAAGAACCATCCTTTTTTAGAGTGCAGAAAAGAAGCACTGTGGTGATTTTTATGTCCTTTTTTCTGGCCTGTGCCTCTTTCTTGTGTCTAATTACAAAATGGTCAGTCCTGTCCTTTCCCTGCCAATCAAAGATTGATTTGGCACAACCTGCTCTTGCTCAAGGTCAGTGACATGTCTGGCATACTGTATCAGCATCACATAATAGGGCCTTTCTGCTTGATTTTTTTCAGTGATTTTTTCTGAATGTTACATCATTGTGCCAATAGGTGGTGATGCGTGACTGTCACTGATTTTTTTTTTCCACATGATTTATTTAAAAATGCTGATTCATTAATTCAAGAAACAAATATGAGTCACTGAGTCATTTTCACAACCAATTTGTTAAAAAAAATCTTTGTTTATTTTGTATTTAAAAGAATTTATGACTGTATCATTCACTCAACTAATCTTAGCCTACTTTTAAATATTACATGCATGGCAAGTTTTTGTGATGAATAGATGCTTCTCACTTAAACACTTTACACCAAAAAAACTGTCAGTCTGTAAGTTATTGGTGGGGATTTTTTAGTGATTCTTTCTGAAGGTTACATAGTCCTGACAGTAGGTGACAACAAAGTCTTGAAAAGTGAGCAACTAAACAAGGAGTCCTGGAGGGCCGGTGTCCTGCAGTTTAACTCCAACTTGCCTCAACACACCTGCCTGGAAGTTAATAGCAAAGCCACTAGAATGCAAGCCTGCAACCTTTAGCCAAAAACGTGTAACGGCAAATACTAATGCTTCTGCTTTAGCAGTACGTGGGAAAGGAGACCAGAGGCTGTATTTTTTTTTTTCAATGGATGTTAATCGAGGAGAGGTCTCACTTTGCTTAATAAACAGACTTTTAGAGAAAACAGCTTATAATTTAATGAATCGACAGCCTATCAGCTAATCTCCAACATGTTTTACACTAAACAATACGTTTAGATTGATCTATTTTTAGAGTTAACACTATTTTGATAGAAAAATCTCTCCTTGCGACAGGTGGGATTCAACTTATGCCACTTCTCATTCATTACTGTGGTCTCCGTAAACAGCGATTCAGTGTTACAGTTATTAAGGTTCACGTGTTCCCGATCCAAGTTGACCTTTGAACTTTATCCAGTAGTAAGTAATATAGACACTCGTATCTCCCAATAGTAAGACAATCTCCGTTTATAAAAATGCCTTTGACCTTGATTTAGATGTTTAATTAGGGTTGGAGCTAAACTCTGCAGAAGACCAGCCCTCCAGGACCTAATTTGGAAACTCCTGAACTAAACCATTCTTTAAAATGATCCATTTTAAAATGATGATTCATTCAGGAATTAAAACTCTGATTGATTCAAGAACAAAACAAGTATGAGTGACAAGTAATTTACTCAACTGATTTTACTTGGAAATATTGAATGAGTGTATGCTCTCTGAATCAGTGGATGGATGTCAAAAAATGTTTTAAACCAGATAAACTGTTTGTGAACTATTGATGGAGATTTGTTTTAGTCATTAATAAGTAATTAATTGTTTCTGAAGGTTAATCATCACACTGTCAGGATATACACTGGAGACAGAGGCAATAGAATTCAACATAGTGATTACTTGCACAAGAGTTCGTGAAAGGTGAGTAGGAGTTAATTTCAGGTGCGGGTTCTTTGCAGATCACTAAGTGAGCGGCGAAATGCAGGTGAGTTCGTCAATTGGCCAGAAGTCAAGGCCACACAATTCCGGAATACTAATACTTGTCTCTTTACTTTTACAGGGGAGGCCACTGCCCAAAGAGTCTTACGAGAACACAGGAGATATCGAAGCTCATAGCGAATTCAAGTAACCAGTTTATCATAGAAGTCCCGGAGACAGGAGAACAAAGACACACATGTTAGCTTCTCAAAGGCTAAGTATACGTTACTTCTGGAGGTCTTCTGAAAGCGAGGTGAGCTGGAGACAAGATCGTGAGGTCGATTCCTGTTGGAGGCTTGACTCAGAACTGGGGCTGAGGTGACTGCTTTATAGTCCTTGTGATGAGATCGCTGATAGGGAACAGGTGTGGGTGATTAGCTTGACAGGTTCCTGACACTAACCCACCCCCCTCCAGAGTCCTTTTCTTCAGGGTACTTTTCTCCAGGGACCTTTTCTTCCAATGTCATGGGGGTCTGCCACGAGGACGTGGAGTCTGGAGAAACTTGAGGCCAACACCATGGTATCGCCGACAGTGGGAGGAACCAGGGGTGAGCATTGACAGGAGGACTGGGCGAAATCTCAAGGTTGATCCAAGGAGGCGGAATCAGGGTGCATGATGGAACCAGCGGAGCAGAGTGCTCGACAGACCAGGTGGAGACAAGGGTCTGGAGGGCCAAGGTGCAGCAGGGGACTCCTCTGGGCTTACTGGGAGATCAGGAGCCTCTTCTGAGCATACCTGGTGTACAGTAGCCACCTCTGGGCCCAGTTGGGGTTCAGGAGCCCATCCTGTGCATGACAGGAGATCGGGAGCCCATCCTGGGCCTAACTGGAGATCGGGAGCTCATCCTGGGCTTGACGGGAGATCGGGAGCCCATCCTGGGCTTAACTGGGGATCGGGCTTGACGGGAGATCGGGAGCCATCCTGGGCTTAACTGGGGATCGGGCTTGACGGGAGATCGGGAGCCATCCTGGGCTTAACTGGGGATCGGGCTTGACGGGAGATCGGGAGCCATCCTGGGCTTGACAAGAGATCAGGAGCCCATCTTGGGCTTAACTGGGGATCTATTGGGCGAACATCTGTGGATTGGACCGGAGGCTCTTGACACATTTGTTGGTCGCTGTCAGAGTCGTCTATAGGTTCCCCAAACACTTCTCTAAAATGGCGAATTAAATTCTAGAAAGGACGAGGTGACCGCAGTCTCCTGAAATCACAACGCTTCACCCATCTCAACGCAGCCCCGGGTAATTGCATGATAATGAACGAGATTTTAGACCTTTCTGTGGGGTATTGATGAGTGTTTTGTTCCAGAAGGAGTGTAAAGAAAAATGGTGGAGGATTTTTACATAAGCCAAGATGACATTGATTTTCATTTTCAGAGACAAACATATTTTCACCGAAGTTTATGCTTATAAAAATGTACATATGGATAGTTTTCTTTCACAAACGCAAAGCAATTATTGACCCCCCAGAGTCATGTGGACATGTGGTCAATTTTTTGGGCTTCAAATTTTGGGCTACCGTCCACTCCCATTATAAAGCACGGATTAGCCTGGACATTATTTAATATAACATTGATTGTATTCATCTGAAAGAAGAATGTCATATACACCTAGGATGGTTTGAGTGGTCCAGACATTCTGACTTATGTTAAGAACTTGATGCACTGTACCTGTGATTTATATATCATCCAAGTAGCCTACAGAAAATAAACTCTTTATTTAGGATTTATATGGTAGACTCTAAAGTGTGAAGAGACAGAAAAATGTCTTAAGTGTTTAATGGACAGTGTCTTGGTGACATGGATATTGAAATTTGACATTGAGGGTCCAAGGTGAATTTACTCTGTAATGAATTTATGATGCAAATTCTAAACTGTTTCAACTGAAAGATGAAGATCAATGTTGTCCACTAGAATATCTTTATTGGAGAAACATGTATTGTAAATGTAAACTGCTCAATCATAACTTTATTTATTCAAATGCTTTAACAGCTATATCAAATTGCATTCCTGCATAAATTAGCTGTATGTGGCCATGCCAGGTATTGGCAGAACCCCTGTGCTGCAGTCCCAGCAGAAACAATATGATCGACAGGGATTTCTTTCTCAACCATTTTGCTTTCAGCTTTAATTTACACCATAGAGATTCTCTGTGCCTCTCTTGAAAGAAATTAATTAATCGCCAGCAGATTGGCTCTTGTAATGAAGAGTGTGCATCCTCCTCCCTCCAAGCGGACCAAAGGAACCAGTGATATGAAATATATTATCTCTCTTTGGGTCCACTTAGGGCTGCTAATCAAAAGTCTAATATAAACTAATGATATAGCCTTGGATACGGTCACTAGCCATTTGAGTACTCGTTGCATCTCAGCTATTTGTATCAGTTTGCAAAGATTGTATCTGGATTTAATTAATGGCCTTTGTAGCATTTGTGAACTCATTGCTATCTGGAGCCCTTTGGATTATTTAGCTAAAGCAGAACAAAGAAACAGGTCCCACAGGTATTGTTAACTACTGTCTTTCACTTTAATTTGTCAAAACAAATGGCGGTTATGTGGTCAGATGAACAGATCGTCTAAGACTTGCATTAGGATAGATAGCTTGTTGCAAGCAAATCCTCCTTCGCATTCATCCACAGAAGTGTTTGCATTTGAAAGGTGTTTAAACAAGACAAGCATTACAATTGATCTTCTCTCCAACCACCCATCTTAGTTTTCATTTTTTTTCTGGCTTATTTATGGTTTAATTAGTCTTTAACAATACACAGATAAATTTGATCAACACGTCTTATTGTTACTGGGAACATTAACAATGCAAAGAGCACAAATTTAGCCATATCTAATGAGGCTACTATCTTTTTATCTGATATTATTGACTTGTTTGGGCCTCTTGTTTTGCTGGCTGAATTGATTACACATTTTGTCTTGAATGCTGCATTTCACATTTACTGCTGTGCATATTGTAATTGGCCTACCAATTTAGTAAACAACACTTTAACATAGCCTGTGTATTTTTTAAACACTCAAAATTTCTCTTGTCCTATTTTAATGTACAGAGGCAACTTTTAGTAAAACATTTTGTTAATGATGTCACAGAATTTAGTGGTATTTTGAAAATGATTATACATAAAATAAAGTGCAATCAGTTTGGACATTGCTCAGTGCTCATTCAATATAGGCTTAGCTAAACAGATGAGTTCTGAGTCTGCATTTAAACTAATGTTTTAGAACATTTGATCTCTTCTGGAAGCTGATTCCAACTGCGGGCAGCATGATAACTAAAAGCGGACTCCCTTTGTTCTGTGTTAACCCTAGGTATTTCTAACTGACTCAATCCCAGTGATCTGAGTGATCTTTTAGGTTTATATTCAGTGAACATATCTGCTATGTATTTAGGTCCTAGGTCGTTGAGGGATTTATAAACGAGTACTTAGAATCAATCATAAATGTAACTGGAAGCCAGTATAAGGACCTGAGGACTGGTGTGATATGCTCAGATTTTCTGGTTTTAGTTAACAACATTAAATTGTGGCAATTCAGTGCATTGTGAGTTCAAATCGGAATGCATTATTTGTAAATTGACTGTTAAGATAAACATTTTAGACAATTTATTAGCTGAAATATCATTGTGTTGCCATATGTAACAATCCCTATAGCTAAGACATTGCACATAATTTCCACATAAATCACACATAAATTAATTTTATTACATTTGGATTTGGATACATTTTTATATATTATTAAGGGCTACTTTTTTATTTATCTTTTTTTGTTGTTGTTGAGTTGTGTTGTTGTTGTTCCTTGAAACATTGATTTAAAGTGTCAGTTATTGTATTATTACTTCAGTCAACCCTAAAAAACAATTTGTTATCCCAAAACTACATATAAAAGCCTGATCAGTGGCATAAAAGTAATCAATGCAGCTACTTAATCCTACGTGAACTTCCTCTTTAAATAATGTGACGCTCTGCCCTCTATGTGAACAACGCTGTTACCATTAAGTGCTGTTAGAAGTGATTTAATTGATTCAGCATTTCGACACCTCTGTACGGATGCATTAAATATTAATAAAAGGATGAATAAATATTAATAAAGGGTGTTTTGATCTTGTGAATTAGTGAATTTTACTATACTAATATTTTTTAATTGGCTATTAAAGTTTATATGGGAATATTACATGACACACTGATACTTTAACAATACATTGGTGCAAAAACGTACACCTTTTGGACAAATCTCGCAACATGATTTATCAACTGCCACAAAAATTGCCTAAACAAAATACTGATTTTGTGCACTTTATTTATCATACCAATATGTTAAATTGTTCTTTGAAATTAGCTTTATTGCATGGCAAAGAAAAATTAAAAAAATTGAAATAAATAAAATAAAACATATCTTGCCAAAGCACTGACAGATCCCATTGACCTAATGGCGTACAGGCATCGTCACTTTCACAGTACTCAAGCCCAATGATGTTGGGTGATCCAGTCGGGGCAGCAGTCATATTTCAAGATGGCCATGCCACTCTTTATCACAACCCTGCAAAAATGTAGCTATGTAGTGTCAGTATGAGCACTCATTGGCACCCCTTCAGCTGATGGTGCCCTAGGGTGAACACCTAGCTCGCCTATGCCTAGAAACGTCACTGTGGTCTACTATACACACACAATAACCTCTCCCTTCTAAGTATGACCTGAACCATTTGATTACCATCCCAGAAAGCCAGATCCCGTTTTCCAGTGTCTTTAGGAACGTTCCTTGTTATAGCCACTGGCTGCAGCTCACTCAAGCCGCAGGCTGTCCTCGCTCTAACCGCCAACTGCACTTCTGACTCACAGTATGTACAGTAAGTAGGTTTACATATGTAAACGATTTTCCACTCATGATTAAAATGCAATTTTTTAAGCAGTGTAGAGTAGCACTTGTTGTTTGTCATTTCTCCGATCACAAATGCAGACATGGTTTTGTTTACTCGGGGCGATATGCAACGCAACGAGTAAAAAGACAGTATAAGTCATTATAATCAGTATTTATGTTCCCACTGGATGCAACAACTGCACCGTTTGTAATGGGTTTTATTGTTTTTGTCCTGTCATCTCGGTGTTCTGACTGCTTTTCAGTGCGAAGAGCTTTGTAAAAATTAATCAAATGTTTTACTTTCAAGTAAAATATCTCAGAGGAGATCAACAGAGTCTGTAGAAATACTTGGTGTTGAATAATAATTATAATAGTAATGTTTAACAGCGGATTCCTGGTGAAAAACTACGCTGATCTGTAATGTGATTCACCTTCTTGCTGGTTGGGTTGGTTCATGGCTTATATCTCTTTAACATCTCTCTTTTTTTTGTTTTGTTTTTTTTGTTTTATTCCTATGGGACAAATTTAATGTGAAAAATACTTCCAGATCCAAGGATGCTAAAAAAAATGTGGACAGGCACTGTTGCTCTCTTTGGCGTGAGATCTGTAAACCTGGCCATTGGCAGAAAGGAGAATGTTTGAGAAACCTGTTTGAAACAGTCATTGACTGAATTTGAAAAAGCTTATTAACATACTACTCTTACTGTTTCTACCACATACAATTTATAAAGATAAGGCAAAAATAGCAGGCATAAAGTGTTCTGATTTCATTAATTTTGCAGGTCTGTTTGGTAATGATATGGGCACAGAAATTATAAAATTCAACTACACACACTTTATTTGAGTAATTTCCCCAGTGTGTTAAGTCAGATTTGTCTCTTGGTGAGACAGTTGGTTGTAAAATGCCTCAGTCTGGATCGAATCTTTATGCGGCTGTGTGACACTAGGTTCTGGTCGGTCTCTGAGCCAAAATGTGCCTTTGATCTGTGCTTGTCAGATCCAGAGAGTTAAATGTTACTGGGAGAGTGCACCTGCAACCTGGCCAGTATTGATTAACCCCTGGCCATTATCATCAGTATGCTCACGGCTGTAAGTGTAAGACTATATTTACAAGGCCACGCGGCTCTATATTTCATTTTCATATTTAAAGGCCTGTTCTCTTGAATGCACCCTGTTGGCACTTTTAAATACCATTGTCCTACTCTGCTGATTCTGAATAGAGGAAAAGCAAAATGAGAATGCGTGTGTTTGCCCTCCGACACCAAATGAACATTTTGACACAGTTGTAACAACAATGAGTTTTACATAGTAATTAACTCAAATGATATATAGGGAATTTGAATAATTAATCAAGAATTTGATTAATATATATCTCAGATGACAGTTACATTTAATTTTATTGATTATGAAAAATAGCTCAATTGCCAATACCAATACTAATCACAGGGCACTGTAATTTACTCATTAATATGTCAATATTACATTCTTCATATCAATTATTGTGATCTCTTACTGTAAATTACTGCAGATCAAACCGTGGTATGTCCAGCACACCACTGTAGACCTATCAATTTTCAATAAAGTTATCACGCCTTATAATTCAAGGAAAAGTATTCTCTGGCCATGAAAATATTATCCTATCCTTATGATAAATTTAGTTTCTAAATTTAGAGCTTGTAGCTAAAGATCAGACACATCTCAGTGACTCGTAATGTGAGTGGGGTGGAGTCCAAAGCCAATCATTTTATATATGGGTTTTTAATAATTCAACTAGTAATACATCAAACTACAAATCACACAGAGTAAATATGCGTACGAAAATACAGACAATAAACATTTACAAGACACAACGGAATCCAAATAAAAGAGAGAGAGAGAGAGAGAGAGAGAGAGAGAGAGAGAGAGAGAGAGAGAGAGAGAGAGAAGTGGAGAAAGCGAGAGAGATCACAGAATGAGCTCAGGTATGAAAATCAGTCAGTAAACCTTAGTGGAACCAACAACGAATCAAATAATAGCAACACTTTAAAGCAGCATTTAAATCTCCATAGAAAACGATACTTGCATGGCCCAGTGGGTGAGCGTGGTACCGGCGACGCACGTGTGATGTCACGTGGTCCTTTGAAAACTGCGCGCGTGGGCCGGAGGCCGTGTGACGCGCGTGCAAGCTGCGCTGGATCTTGGCGTGAGCGTGGAGTCACGTGTTCCTTTGTTGCAAAGAGGTGTTCGTTCATCTTCGCGCGGTATTTGAAAGGTTCAACAAACAATGTTCCAGAATTCGTCTTCATTGTGTGGAGAGGCGAATAGTTGAATAAACTTAGTAAAGAAAAGAAAACAAAACAACGAAAATGAAAGTTTCCAAATGCGCCATGAAAATGGCTTTCCTCTCCTCAGTCCGTGTGCTGAGGGGGGAGGAGAACCAAGCGCGGCCTGAGGCCGCGCGGAGCGACGTGTCCGAGAACGGAGAACGGGAAGAAGAGCAGAAGAGCGCAAGAAGAGCCAAGAGAGAGGCGGACCTTGTTCGGTCGACTCTTATAGCTTGAGATGTTCACGCCTCTTTTCGCGTGAACCACCCAATGAACATCCGCGATCTGAAGCGGCGGGAAAGTTCCTTTGTCTCTGTTGAGACAACCCCCCTGATGATTTAGGGCCTGTCCGATTTCATCAGGAATATTAAAGCAAGTTCATTATTCCAGATTAAATACATTTTTCATTACTTTGCTCTAGATAAATGGGTCTGTCAAAGCATGACGATTAGAACAAGACTAGACATAATATATATATGACCAAAGATCTAATTTTTAGATCGAATTACACATTTAAAGATTTGTTTAACACATGATAACACTGCAGATATTCCCAATTTATATGGGAAACCTCTAATGTACCGCAAAAACAATACTATACACATTAAGACTACATTTGAGTACATTCTATCATTCTTTTGTAAGGATTAGGTTTCCTGTCCTGTGGTCCTGTGAGCTCGTAAAATTTTACGAGCTACCAAGGAGTGTGGGGGTTGCAGAACATTTCTTTTGAGAAAGTATAAGATTGAAATCAAGCATTTCCACTTATAAGTCAGCACTTTAACCATTTACCCAGGATTAACCATTTTATGCAATACACAAACATATAAAATACATATTTAATAAAGGACTTACAAAAGTAAGGAACAAAAAGAAAGGTTTCTTTTGTGTGTGTGTGTGTGTGTATGTTAAGGAATTTGGTTTCAGGTATCCTTTGAGGCTCGCATGGGTATCGTAAAGTAATTTAAGTCCAGCCAGGCTGGTATTTAGTACCAACAGTCTGAATTTACAAAACAGAATTTAACCCATGAATCGCTGACCTGCATATCTGTTACATCTCCCCCTTTACGTCAGATGAAGTCCCTGTGTGGACATCATCGGACGGCAATCATCCGGATGGGCAGATGACAGGTGAATCGTGATGGTCATGCAGCAGGTGGGTCATGATGACAGGTGGTTCCTGAAGCTGAGGATTCAGCTTGGTGAGGTTCGGTATTGTCTTTCACTTTGCGTCCCTTTTCCGGGGATTCCATCGGAGACCTCCAGCCACAGTTGTCGTGAGTTTGGCTGTAGAGGTTTGCATCTCGTTGAGTATCCTGTATAGGATGAAGGTCACGCCAAGAGTAAGGGCGGGACCAATGACGGTGGAGATGCACCGTGCAGTGTCGGCAGCAGTCCAGGCTAGGACCGCAGATGACTGGTTCAGAATGGGCTGTCGAGACATTGCTTGGAGGGCTGTATCGACAGGAGTAATGTCAATGTGTTGGGTGGTACCTTTCAGTACTTGGTCCAGCAGGTTGGCACGGGTGGCGGTGTCATGCTGGTCGTAGGTCAGCATAGCTGAGCGCACAGGAGTGTTGACGAGCCATCTGTTACCCACAATCTCTGCTTGCGTTTCTGTGACTTGTGTACGAGGCTTGGCTTCGGCAGGGCAGCGCGTATCGCTGACCCAGGGTTGCAGCTCGCAGATTCCTTCAGAGTTGTGTCTGAGGAAGGGTTTGCTAAGGCAGAGATAATGAATGTCTTTGGTTAAAGTACACATGTGCATGTTTGGGGCCAGGTACAGCTGTGTGTTGCTGTCGTGGTAGGCCACCACATTTGGAATGTGTGTTTTGGTGTGGGTGTTGCTCTTCCACATCCTGACACTGACAATGTCTTTAGGTCTGTAGACTTGGTTTGACTCGCTGATGAGTTGGTTCAGGAGCACGTTCACTTCTCCCTGTTTGGGGTTTGCGTGCCGTAGGAAGGCGCTATCCAGAGAGTTGGCCAGGTGCATTCGTAGCAGGTCAGCTGGCATGGTGATGGTGTAAGACAGCACAGTTAACACAAGGCGTAAGGGTATCATGTATGGTGGGGTTTTACTCGTGGTTAGGCTGTCTTTGGAGGAGCTAACCTCCCACAGCATGGC
This sequence comes from Carassius auratus, assembly GCF_003368295.1. Lineage (NCBI taxonomy): Eukaryota > Metazoa > Chordata > Actinopteri > Cypriniformes > Cyprinidae > Carassius > Carassius auratus. The sequence goes on from NW_020524290.1 coordinate 55,810, forward strand.
TGTTGTTAATGCTGTTAACAGCTGAGTCTGGGTAAAGTCCTTCTGGAAGGCAGTAAACAGTGGTTTCAAGGAGTTTACAGTCTGGTTCGCTGCATTGACACTGGACATAACAATGTTAAACATTCTGGCGGCAGCAGCGGCTCTAAGCAAAGCTCCCGGGAACTGTTTGGAGCGGTGGTGGTGTCCACCTAACTCCATTTGTGTAACCGTCACTTTCTCATGTTGGCTGAACAGGTGTTTGACATCGGCCTCAGTGTGAGTGAGGGAGTCCTCTCTCCATCGGAACCTTGTACAGCTGTATTCGGTTACAGTGCTGGGGTAGTGTGCCCTGTCATCCGGTAGTCAGGAGTCTCAGCGGTTTTCTCGGTGGCAGCTGTCCTCTCTTTGGCTGACAGCACAGCACGGCAAACCACAGCAGCATCCTGGTACAGATAATAGGGAGAGAGAGAGAGAAAGGGGAGAAAGAAACAAACAAGGCCTGTCTTTGGTTGGACAGGACAGTCTCTTTGCTTCGTGGGCGGCGACTGGGTTTAGCTCGCCCTCGCCATGTTTTGCCACATCTTGCTGCTGGCATGACGCTTGCCTCAGTGTTGTGTCAGTGGCTCTGGTGCTGCGTGGTGCAGCACATGCTGCGTCATGGAAATATATTGGCAGTATCCCCCTTTTGCTCCGTGGCATTACACGCCCTGGCATTGTGATGTCAGACGGTGCACAACCCACAATATTGTTCTGTGCACGTAGCATGGTTTGTGTATCATGCAGTGGTCTGGGGCTTTGGTTGTCAGTGACTGTAGACTGGTTGCCAGGGTGGATGGAGGGGTCTGAGAGGTGGTAAAACAAAGTCATTATCAAGGTTTCAGAAGCCCGCATGTCCGCTATGTTGGTCTGTGTAGACAACGGAGCCTGCGTAAGCGATTCTGAGGTAGGCAGTTTAGCTAGTAAAGTTCTTGTGCTGTGTGTAATCACTTCAACCTTGAATGTGGGTGGGTGGGTTGGGAGTGACCACAGAATGTTGTTTAGTGTGCCAGTTTTGGCAAGGGTGTCAGTGTGATCTTTAAAGTCCTCGTCTAGCCTTGGTAACTTTGAGTGTCCTTTTTCCTTCTTCCAGTACACGATCACATTGTGTGTTTTTGTGATGTTATCACATTGCTGGAACAGGTGTTGGTGTTTGACATGCTTGTTTGCAAGTGTGAGTCCGAGTTCCACACATTCAGGTGAGGATTGGAAGAAACCCAGCGTGTGGTGTAAGGTTTGACCACCTTGCAGGTTGAGCCGAACAGCGACCCCTTTGGTGTAAGCTGGTACCACCGTACCCTGTTTGTTGACTAAGGTACAGAGGCTTGAACTTGGGCCTGTTGTTAGGGCGTTGTACTCATGGCTGGCTGCTGGGGTTCCCGTGACCTCTGTGACCTGACCGTCTGGCTCTGTGGGAGTTCCTGTGACCTCTGCGACCTGACAGTCTGGCTCTAGCAACCTGTGTGGCTGGAGAGAAAGAGGTTCTCGCACTTGAGCAAAGTCTTTTAGCTGTTTGAAGTTCAGAAAAGGGTCAAAGTGTTCTAGCAGGTCTTTGTCGATGAGCAATGTATGAGTGTTCATTGGTGGGACATACATGGGATGTATTAGACTCATCGGAACGAATGTCAGGTGAATGGAAACAACCTGTTCAAACTGGATGTCATCCTGTCTGTACACCTGTACATTCAGTTCATAAGTTTGAGGTGTAAGAGTTCGATCTTGTCTCTTAGCTTCAAATTGGAGTCTTTTGAAAAGGTAAGATGAGATCACCGTCAGGTTTAATCCTGTGTCGATCAGGTCTTCCCTGTTGACTCCTTTTTGACCCACCCCCTTTTTGACAGGGCTGCCCAGGAATGTTGGCACTAGGGCAGGTGGGACGATCGGTGGGTGATGAGGACCGGTCTTGTGTAGCTCGCTGCGAAGGCAGGTAGTCAAAACAGCATTTTCTGGTACCTTGTGTTTGTGGTACCTGGTGTGAGGACCTGTGCTGTCTCGTTCAGTTAGCTATAGCTGTTGACTGTGGAGCTCGGGCAGTGTTCTGGGTGCTTGGCTCATCTTCCTTGCGAGTATTCATGTGAAGAAGATCTTTCAGCACCCTCAGGATCTCTGCTGTCTCAGACGTGGCTGCACTGTGTTGCCCTCTGCTGGCTTGGAATGGTATTGACTCTCTGTAAAGATGTCTGTGACTGTGGTGTTGTAGAGCGCCATCTAGGGTTAACTCCAAGCAGCGCTCAGAGACAGAGACGTTGGGGTTTTTCACAGTCTTTTCACAAATAGTCTTTTGCTTGGTGCAAGCTTTGTGGGCTAAGTTCCGTAACTCTTGTGTAGTTCTGTTACGGGGACACGCTGGGACTCTGAGATGAAAACTCCAACTGGCATGTAGGTTTGGGAGGAACAGAGTTTTTAAGTTGAAATCCTGTTCCATACCTGGTTCGTTGCATGCTCCGAAGTAGGTGTTTCGTAGCTGACTACAGAAAGTCTGTGGGTTTTCAAATCGGCCCTGTTTGAGGTCCATAGCAATAAGGAGCCCATGGTCTGAGTTTGGATCAGAGAATTCAAGAATCAAAGTCTGTAGCAGTTGCTGGTAGTACGCTTTGACAGTCTCTGGTTGACGATCCAGAAAGCAATGCACATCACGGCTGGCCGTGATTTTTAACAGGTACAATGTGTTCACATCTGTCACGTTGGCGACAGTTTGCAAATGAAAGTCAATGGCTTGTAAAGAAGCATGAACATCATGTCCTCCTGCAGGATCTGGAATGAATGTAGAGATGCTTCTGGCTAGCTTGTGAAGTTCTCTGTGAGCAGTGCAGGGTTTGGTGACATGCGTTCTCTGGAAGGGTTCTCTTCCCTCCGTTGTTGACAGATGTTCTTGTAAGCTGGCTGGTGATTTCCTTAGAAGGGAGACTACACCCCCTTTTCCAGCTCTGGGTTCTTGGCTGAAAGGGTTGGAGTGGCGGCCCGGGAGAAATTTTGTGGTGTGCGTTTCTCCGATCCAGCCACTCTGTAATCTGTGAAATTGTTCAGTTCTGTGTGAACAGTGTAAAGTTCATCTTGGAGCTTGTCTCTCTGCAGAGTAAGCTTGTTGAATTTAGCTTGGGCCGCTTGCAAGTGTGTTTTGCAGGCCCAGGTTTTATAGTCTTTTTTTTTTTTTTTTTTTTAGTTCAGTCTCTGCTCTTTTTAGGAGAGCGTCGCCTTGCTGGAGTTTTTTGTTGAGTTCTTTTCTGGCTTCTCTCTCCAGATGTTCTCTTTGATCTGTGTCGAGGCGAAGATCTTGCAGGGCATTGTGAAGTCTTTCAACTCCTTTCTGTAGCTCTGGATCTGTGTCGTCCTCTTTCTCGCGCTGGTTCTGGGTCTCGAGGAGAAGCTGATCAAGATGACTCTGGGTTGGGGCCTGGTCCTTCCAGGCCTCCTCCGCGATGTTGCTCCGTTCACTGAGCCGTGCCTGGGCGACGAGAATGTGAACTAGGCTTCTGAAGATCCTGGCGAGTTCTCTGTAGTAGTCGCTTTGGTTTGGATCGCGTGCCATCAGTTCATCTAGCTCGGTGTCTAGTTGCTCTGGGTGCTGCAGGTTACTGGCATCCTTGGGCAGGAAGGGGGTCGTCACTGCTTTCAACCATGTCGAGAGGTGGCCCCCTCGAGAATCCTGTCGAGATTTGACAGGCAGTAGCCTAGCGGGTCGTGTGATGACACCGGCTGCTGGTGGTCGCTCTACTATTTAACTTCGTTGGTGGCTCCCAGGTTACTGTCTCTATGTGAAATGAAAGAAACAAATCACAACAGAACAGGTGGTAGAAAAAGATCAAAGTGAAACACAACACTTGAAATGAGAAGAAACACAATGTGTTAGTGAGAATAAGGAGGCCTAAGCCTACTGCTAGGTTTTAAGATAGGGCCAACAGGTGAGTGGGCTATCTGGGTAGGAAACCTAGAAATATGGTGTGGCTTAAAGAAGCAAAAGGGTCAGAACACTGAAAATATATCCGGGGGAATATCTAATATTCTGTGGCTTATAATAAGTGGATAGGTTTTATCATTTTTGGTTCACCTGGTTGAATTGAAGTCATTCAGGTGGGAACCAGTGGCTTGGTCAACCTCCCCGGTGCTCCCCAAACACTGAACCGCAGTGTCCCTGGTCCTCCGTTACTCTGGCGTGTCGCAGGACAGCACGGCTTGTGACTTTTAGCACAACCTTTGGAGTGCCAAAATTGCTGATGTCTCTTGAGACAAGAGGGACCGAGTTTCACTCGCAACCAGTATCGGTAACACCGGTCGAGCAGCCTTGCTCACTGGAAACCTGAGATGACTGTCCAATCACCAAGGGAGTTCTACAATCAAATACACAAAGGATGAACAAAGGAAACTTAAAGTTAATTAAGGTTTGGTTTGTTTAACATCAATTGAGTAACTATACATGTAGAGAGGAAAGGTAACAGCTTTACCTAATCATGATAAAACAAAACAAAGGAATTTATGATAATAATGGTAATTATCAAAATAACCTAAGTCAAAAGAGAGAAGCAAAATAATAAACATCAAATTAAAAGACAGTAATGAAACAAGGGAGAAGGAGTAGCTGGTTTTCACCACAAGGGGGGGAAGTACTGCTTCTCTGTCTTTAACCTGCTGAGCAGAAAACTTAATTCAAATTAAAAATTCAAAACTGGTTTAAATCAAAATTTAAAATAAGCATGTATGAATTAAAAAGGAAAATCTGAATAATATCCTATAATAACCATTGATAGCTTGTAAGTTATCATTAATGATCATGAAATTAATCAAACAGTGTGAGATTAATCAAAGAGGGTAAAAGTGGACATGCAATTTCAAAACAGAATGGAAAAGACAGAGGTCTGTTAGTCGATTTAACAGGAGACTGCCACTAGATGGCTTACCTTCTAAGTGGGTCAATCAGTGGTTGACCTGACACATCTAGATTTCCACTATTAACAATTACATTTTAATTCAAATCATGTTTGAACTAAACTCAAAGTAAATGTAAACAGTCAAAGGCAGGGAACATTCTTTTGTTTCCCTGTAATAATATTCGCACGAGCAAGAGTGTAAATGCAAATAATTATCGAGAATTTAGACATCCAATTCAAATATACATCACAGGGGATTATAAATTAGCAATCAGAGCGCATTATCTGAAATGGCCACAGGTTGGCAGCTTTGCACTCATGCAAGCTGGAATCAGAAAGCAGGGTGTACCCTGAAATTTCTAACCCACACGTTCCCTCTAGTGTTTAGATAGAGGAATTACAATTTCAATATGACTTAGAATTTATCTGATCGTTTGTCAGGCTGATTTTCTGCATCAAAAATCACAAGTAACAAACAGAAAGTTTTAATCTCTGAGGTGCTATATTAACATAGGTTGAAAGAAGGATCCGTTCACTTCCAAAACACAACTGTAATAACAACAGGAATTTTCCAACTGTTGACTCCAATAAACATTTATCAAAATAGCACTTATGATTTAAATGTTTTAGGTTTAAAAATCGGGTAGCTAAGCCAATTTTAGACCAGGAGTTTTTATCGTTTTAATCTTGAATATCACTGTGGTTCGCCACGAATTCAATAACGATATTTAATAACAAGGCCTTTTTACTGAATCAGAGGAACATCGCTCATGTTCAGATTTACATGTTGCAACTAATAAAAGATTTCTTCATCTTTTAATTATTCATATTAAAATGTTCTCACTGTAAAAAGATTTTGGTCTTTCTTAACAGGATACTTTTAACATTATACTGCAGATTACTTTCATTAAAATTAACAGTGACTATACTGTTAAGTTTCTATAAATACCTAGGTGCTTACTGACCAGCTTTTTGCCTCAGTCAGTTAGGAGTGAGTTCGCGTCTTGCGACTCATCTCACAAGTAACGTTACATAATTTCATAGCGCACGTGCAGAAATTATTAAAAACCATATACACAGATTGATTGCTCACAAAACGAAGTTTGAAATGCCCGCATTCTCCACCAAAATGTAACAACAATGAGTTTTACATAGTAATTAACTCAAATGATATATAGGGAATTTGAATAATTAATCAAGAATTTGATTAATATATATCTCAGATGACAGTTACATTTAATTTTATTGATTATGAAAAATAGCTCAATTGCCAATACCAATACTAATCACAGGGCACTGTAATTTACTCATTAATATGTCAATATTACATTCTTCATATCAATTATTGTGATCTCTTACTGTAAATTACTGCAGATCAAACCGTGGTATGTCCAGCACACCACTGTAGACCTATCAATTTTCAATAAAGTTATCACGCCTTATAATTCAAGGAAAAGTATTCTCTGGCCATGAAAATATTATCCTATCCTTATGATAAATTTAGTTTCTAAATTTAGAGCTTGTAGCTAAAGATCAGACACATCTCAGTGACTCGTAATGTGAGTGGGGTGGAGTCCAAAGCCAATCATTTTATATATGGGTTTTTAATAATTCAACTAGTAATACATCAAACTACAAATCACACAGAGTAAATATGCGTACGAAAATACAGACAATAAACATTTACAAGACACAACGGAATCCAAATAAAAGAGAGAGAGAGAGAGAGAGAGAGAGAGAAGTGGAGAAAGCGAGAGAGATCACAGAATGAGCTCAGGTATGAAAATCAGTCAGTAAACCTTAGTGGAACCAACAACGAATCAAATAATAGCAACACTTTAAAGCAGCATTTAAATCTCCATAGAAAACGATACTTGCATGGCCCAGTGGGTGAGCGTGGTACCGGCGACGCACGTGTGATGTCACGTGGTCCTTTGAAAACTGCGCGCGTGGGCCGGAGGCCGTGTGACGCGCGTGCAAGCTGCGCTGGATCTTGGCGTGAGCGTGGAGTCACGTGTTCCTTTGTTGCAAAGAGGTGTTCGTTCATCTTCGCGCGGTATTTGAAAGGTTCAACAAACAATGTTCCAGAATTCGTCTTCATTGTGTGGAGAGGCGAATAGTTGAATAAACTTAGTAAAGAAAAGAAAACAAAACAACGAAAATGAAAGTTTCCAAATGCGCCATGAAAATGGCTTTCCTCTCCTCAGTCCGTGTGCTGAGGGGGGAGGAGAACCAAGCGCGGCCTGAGGCCGCGCGGAGCGACGTGTCCGAGAACGGAGAACGGGAAGAAGAGCAGAAGAGCGCAAGAAGAGCCAAGAGAGAGGCGGACCTTGTTCGGTCGACTCTTATAGCTTGAGATGTTCACGCCTCTTTTCGCGTGAACCACCCAATGAACATCCGCGATCTGAAGCGGCGGGAAAGTTCCTTTGTCTCTGTTGAGACAACCCCCCTGATGATTTAGGGCCTGTCCGATTTCATCAGGAATATTAAAGCAAGTTCATTATTCCAGATTAAATACATTTTTCATTACTTTGCTCTAGATAAATGGGTCTGTCAAAGCATGACGATTAGAACAAGACTAGACATAATATATATATGACCAAAGATCTAATTTTTAGATCGAATTACACATTTAAAGATTTGTTTAACACATGATAACACTGCAGATATTCCCAATTTATATGGGAAACCTCTAATGTACCGCAAAAACAATACTATACACATTAAGACTACATTTGAGTACATTCTATCATTCTTTTGCAGTGTTGGGTGTAACGCGTTACAAAGTAACGCGTTACTGTAATAATATTACTTTTTTCAGTAACTAGTAGTGTAAGGCATTACTCGTCTGAAAATGGTAATATTATTACAGTTTTCCCAAGCTAGTTACTTGCGTTACATTTGCCAGTAGCACCTTCATCACACACACAAGGCACACAACACAGAGAACAGAAGGGAAGGGAAGGAGGGCGTGAATGGAACAGTGATTGGTCTGGGTTTGGCACGAGGTTTCATTTACCATCACTGATTGGTCGACAGCCGGCAGCAGAGCGGCACGCTCAGACAGATGGGGAAAAATGGAAGCGTCAACAATGGCAAGCTCTTTTTCAGAGGAAGGTTCCCAGCAACAGAAAGCTAGTTTCGACGGGTGGAGATTCAGTAATTATTTTGTAGGAGTGCTCCGATCACGATCGGCCGCTCGTTAATGCGCATCTCAGTAAAGCCGGTTCTCTAATCAGCGGTTTATTCCATCAGGTGCGTGAACCATATGTTCATACAACCGTGCCAATAAACGCTGAAAATGAACTGGATTTGCGCATCTTCTCAGTTAATAACGGCTCTGTGTAGTAACAGCTGCTCTATGTGAAATCACGCACCTGATGGAATTAACCGCTGATTAGAGAACAGGTGTACTGACGAGCAGTAATATAAGTGAGTTGTGTAAACAGTGATTTATGTGACTTCAATTATTTCTTATTAAACTGAAATCGAAAAGTAAAAAGTATTTTTTGGAAAAACCACATCCTAGTGTTAGTCTTCATATGCTGATGAATAGTGTTAACACGGATATAGAAAAATAAGGAGTGCAAGAGATTGATTCCTAATGTCAGTTTATTTTTAATTAATACTATAGTAGTTCGGTTCCCTTTACATCTTTAACTACCCGTTAATTTATCAATTGAATGGGTGACCTATCCTCATTAATAGAGCAAACATTTGTCCCCCCTGAGAGAATTGGCAGGAGCCGCCACTGATAAAGACCCTAAAGAACACTCCTCCTTTGTATGTTCTCCCTCCATCTGATGCATCTCAGGCAATCATAGAGTAATTAAGAAAAAAAGATGTAACTAGTAATATAACTAGTAATATAACTAGTTACTTTCTCCAGGGAGTAATAAAGTAAAGTAAGGCATTACTATTTTTGAGAGTAATATGTAATATGTAATATATTACTTTTTTGAGTAACTAGCCCCAACACTGTTCTTTTGTAAGGATTAGGTTTCCTGTCCTGTGGTCCTGTGAGCTCGTAAAATTTTACGAGCTACCAAGGAGTGTGGGGGTTGCAGAACATTTCTTTTTGAGAAAGTATAAGATTGAAATCAAGCATTTCCACTTATAAGTCAGCACTTTAACCATTTACCCAGGATTAACCATTTTATGCAATACACAAACATATAAAATACATATTTAATAAAGGACTTACAAAAGTAAGGAACAAAAAGAAAGGTTTCTTTTGTGTGTGTGTGTGTGTGTATGTTAAGGAATTTGGTTTCAGGTATCCTTTGAGGCTCGCATGGGTATCGTAAAGTAATTTAAGTCCAGCCAGGCTGGTATTTAGTACCAACAGTCTGAATTTACAAAACAGAATTTAACCCATGAATCGCTGACCTGCATATCTGTTACACAGTAGCTTCGTTTGCAGCGAGGGTACATTTGGAAAGCTCATATTAGGAGATTATTTATGAAATTATTTGAAAGGAACAATTTATCCAATAATGATAATTCTGTCATTATTCATCCTCATGCTATTCTACACTGTAAAAAAAAAAAAAAAAAAAAAAAAAAAAAAAAAATAGCGGTAAAATAATGTAATGTTATGGTAAAAAACAAAAAACTTTATTTGGTTAATGGTTCCCCTTCTATAAAACAGAATTATATCTGGGGTCCCCTCATTGCCACCAGTATGACTGATTATTGTCATTGCTTGATTATTTGCACATTATATATCTAACACACCCATTATGAATTTTATTTGTTGAAGCTGTGTTGCTTACACATACCAATGTCTGCCAGTTATGTTTTTACTCTTCTACGATTTCTTACTGTAACCGTAGCAAACACAAGAGTGCTCAGGTGTTAATTTGCACTTCCACACTTGTAGACTTATGGTACTAAGTAGTAAACTAAACACATTAATAAATTAAACATGTTAAATATTAACTTTAATAAATTACATACATTTAACATATGAAAATATGTATATAAACATAAACTACACTATTACAAAATATATATATATATTATGTTTGCAATAGAAATGAAATTGTAGTAATTATAGAGCTTAAATAACATAAACAGAACATAAATATCTGTTCCCACTTTAAATGTCTGAGAAAATACAGAATTTTACTAAAGATGACACAGCAGGTATTTGAGGTATTTTATCATTGTAATGAGGTATTATGCTGGTCATAACAAATTAGTTATCATTAATTTAAATAATTTTAAACAAACTGTAATTATTCTACGAAAAAATGTATAAGAGCACAAAAGCCTGCACAAATGTTCAATGTACTTTTAGAAAGTCTTTATTTTGATTCCATAAAAATGCAAGTGCTCAGTGTGTACGAAAAAAGTGCAAGCACAACATCTTTTGAAAACACCTCATCATTGTCAGTGTTTACCATATGATGTTAGAAATAATTACTTAATAATTCATAGTTACTTTAGTAAAAATTAATTTAGAAATATCAATAAAAATATAAAAGTTTTTTTTTGCAGTTTCTTTATTAAACTATTAAAGATTTCTGAGCAAATTCGTCAAATCAAAAAAGTAAGAGGAAGTCCAGGCTCTCAAATTATTTTGGAATGTTTATTTTTGGTGAACTGTCCCATTAAGCTTTTAATATGTACAGTATATGTTAGTGACACCAAACCTGCATGCAGTTGTGGGAGTTTGTATGTTTTCACATAATGCAAATCTAAGAATGAGCTTTTCTGTACAAATGTATACTGCATCAAAACAGCAATTCATCTTACGGCAGGACCCAGAAGCTCTGGTGGGCTTGGTAATTGCCTCTTTGGCCTACGCACCACTTCAAACGGTGACAGGTGGGGGATTTAAGACCAAACCCTATGCAACGAGAGAATGGTACTTTGCATTGGACTTGATTGGATTTTTTTCCATTCAGTATTTCTAGGCCTTTGAAAGCATATTAAAGACGGAGCAGGGAAGTGGTTAATCATCTCCTCTACACACCTCCCAGCAGTAAGGTTCATCCCTGTCAGGCTCTGACATTTCCTCCCTTCAGCCAGACTCTGCCATCACCCCCTCGCCTAATAGACACTGACATATAACCACTTAAACGTCACAGGAAACTTACAACTGCAACCCATAGCAGACCTACCGTTCTTTTCTCTTTCTATTTTCAAAACAATACAGGTTCAGTGTGGAAAGTGTTTGTATAAAGTGGAAATAAATCTGCTAGGCCGAAGGCTGCAGTTTGACAAGCCCCAGGTTGACAGTTTACGAGGGCGTATCAATGTTTGATTGGTCTGCTTTTTGAGGTCACTGATTTTCAGCTCTAAATGAGCCGAGGCACAGCAGTAAACCTGTGACCATGGACCGCTGCCGGCCAGCCTGAGCTATTCTTTCTATGTTTGAAAGTCATAAAGAAAAGAATTGTACAACTGTGTGGATGAGTGAGCTCTGAAAGAGCCGTATGCAGCATATGAGTTTAGAATTTGTTATTTGATGCTGTTGTTTTACCGGTAATAAAGGACATTCCTTATTCATTTGAAAGCTGTCAACACTTTAGAAATCACCTACAAGACAGCAGTTCTTTGATTCTATAGTTGTGCTTTCAATTGTTTGACATTCTGTATTTAGGAAAGGGTTGGATGATCATGAATCATGAATTGGCTTCTTTACAATTCAGAAGTTTTTTTAATTGGAATATAATTTTTAGACAAATGTCTCTGAATATGTCGTACTGACTCATTGGCTCTCTGTCTCCACCTCAGGCTCCCCTGCCACCTGCTCTGCCGCCGTTGGTTGGCCCCCTGGAGTCGTCAGCCCTGCATCCTCCATGGCTCCTCCCTCTGTCGGCTCAACCATGGGTCACACTTATAACTGTGGCCTGGGTCCCACCTGGTGCTGCACGATCCAAGTCCCTCCTGTCATCTCCCTGGCTCCTTCCTCCCTGGTATTTCCTGTTCTTGTCCTCATCTCTTAATTAGTTATTCTGTGCAGATGTGTTCCTCCAAATGTTCCTCGTTTTTCCCTCGTAAGTCATGTATTTTATCCAAGTGTGGATTAAACCCTGTGTGTTGTATTTAATAAATGACAGTTTTGTTTACCTACGGCTCCTTTGTTCCTTCTGGCAGTGTTTTGTGAATATAATATAATATAATATAATATAATATAATATAATATAATATAATATAATATAATACTGTTATTTTATATTATATAAAATTAATCATAACATGAAAGTGAATTAATTTTTTATTTATTTTATAAAATACAGTATTTATATAAATTCAAACCAATTGTGTATAATTTTTATATATTATGCATGTTTGGATTTTAACATTTGGTTTAATTGTATTTCTTTATATTTCATAAATATGTATATTTTATAATTTATTTTATTTCCCACAACACAACATAACATAACGCAACATAACCAACATAACATAACGTAACGTAACGTAACGTAACGTAACATAACATGAATTACATAATTATGGATAAATATATCTGTTTATTTAAATGTATTTTAATGAATACACATTAAAAATCATTTGAAGTATATAACAAATTGCATAAATACTAAGTTATGAAATATACAATTATTTACTGCAGTTTGATTTTATTTATTTATTTTTAAATTACAGTTCTGCATCCTGTTTGCTGCCTCAGTTCAAATCTGTGAATTTAATTGAAATTTAACTAGCATTCTCATTCCACTTCAGAATTGCGCACAACCCTGAAGTGGGAGATACCAAACTTCTCCTTCAGATTAAAAGAATTGAGATTCTCTGAAAGAAGCGTTTAGCAAAGCAAATTGATTGTGCTGTGTCATCACATTGTGTGGGCTTGCTAATCAACCTCCTCTTTGATAACTTCAGTGGCTTCAATCAGAAAAGTGAGGCCAATCGATCAGGACAAACAGTCCTTGAATTCACGTTCGGAAAGCAACACGAGGCACTTGTTTTGCTAAAACTTCTAAATGTGTGTGTGCTGAGATTTAATGGCCTTAGAGGTTTCTTGAAGGTTTTGTGTTGGCAATCAGGAAGTATTAACCAGAGCCTATCATCTAGCAAACTTCTAACTTGAGATTTACTGCACTGACCCTCTTAGAGCTGTCATGTCTGGGCAGATGTGCACTGTTTTCCCACCACTTTTTCTCTTTAATCACTCACTGAGCTGAGACCAAAAGAGTATCTGGATTTAAGTTGTTAATGTGAGGCTAGCTGAGCCTAAATGCGTTAGTGCCTGAACTGATCATCCGTAGATGGGCAGGCAAATTGGTGCCCTAACCATGATGAAGTGCGCTGTAGTGTGACTGCTATTGAGCCACCCTATTGAAGACTGCTGGAGTTCCTGCTGACTGAAATTGCAGAGAAATTGTTCAGAATGATTGTGACTTAACGCTCCTTCTCACTTTTTTAGTTATTCTAGTTATTACATCTCCACTGGTATAGAAAACACACACACACACACATGGACAGTATACCGTACATACATTTTCAACTGAGGGACAGAAAGCTCTCGGACTAAATCTAAAATATCTTAAACTGTGTACCGAAGATGAAGGTCTTACGGGTTTGGAACAACATGACGGTGAGTCATTAATGACATTATTTTCTTCAAAGGCAAGATGAGCACACTAACATGACATCATTTCATGTGTTATACAGAAGAAACTATATTTGAGGTGAGTACCTGCAGAATTCTCTCTCTTTCTCTCTCGCTCTCGCTTTTTGGTCCACATTTGTCCTATTCCCTGCTAAGGATGATATTTTTGTTACAAAATAGAAAAGAGCATCAGCCTGGTTCTGCTAAAGGACACCGACACACACACACCAAACAACTCGGACTGAAGTCATTGTGTCATAGCTGGAGATTACTTTAGGGTCAAGGGTTTTCTCTGTGGTTGTTTTGCAGTGGGCAGAGCTGAATTCAGTCCCCTCCAGCAATACACAGGCTTGTTCCCTTTTGAATGTGCTTACATTCAAACCGTCAGTGTTGCAGAAGCCCAACCTCCGTTTGCAAAACACGATTTGACAAGCTGTGTTATTGTAGATCAGATCAGACATGTTTAAGGTAACAGAGATCATGAAACACATATTAAAAAGTTTCCTATAGGGATTTAGTGGTTACTGAGTGATGGTGAAGACATATTATGGAGACTATTAGGTTGTTGATCAGAAATCTAATGGGGCAGAAGAGGATATTTTCAACAATGTGTCACTAAGCCCTCTTTTGAAAATCCTCTTTGTCTCTGCGTCTGTAATCAATCTTCATTAATGGTTATGGTTTGGCAAAACTCCACAAAGCCATCTGGAATGAACAAAATGACATTATAACTAATAATACAAGATAGAGATAAATTTCATCGCCATGGACTGAATTTAGCACTGTTTGAATGGTTTCTCTGGGCGTTAAGGAATACTGAAATGTCTAAAATGAAAAAAAGTACTTCACAGGGGATGTGATGTAATTGTATACACACTTATGCAACAACATATTTTCAGGTGTTATTCTTTCTTGATTTTTAAAACCCATTTAACACAAATTATTTGCATTTACAAGTGTGAAAACCTTGTTCAACAATAACTTGTCTCATAAAGTGTCATGTAAAAAAAAAAGACATTTCAGGTAGTGTTCCCATGTAACACAATTATTATTATTATTATTATTTTGTTGTATATTGTATAATTTTACAGTCATTTGTTAACATCTGTTAACATTTGATATTATTGACCTATAAGACCCCATATTTACATCATCTGATGCAGTTCCCCCCTGTTCTCATTGTGTATTGATGCAAACTACTGTGATCTCAAGACACCCTATTATTTCATGCTTTTTTTGTTTACAGAACAATATGCAAAGGTGTACCATAATTGACATCTTCTGCTTTGTACTCCTACATTTCACCATACAGTTCAAATCCAATTCCCCCATTCAGATACACAAACCTTTGATTTCATAAATCCATGGGCTCTCCTCACAGCACTTATTATATTTGTGTAACAAAATCATGATACAAGAACATTTTGATCTTGGTTGAGGTTATGGGCTAGCAATAAGCCATAATCAAATCTGACAAAACTTTGATTGTATGTCCTTGATTCAAGCTGAGAAAGTTTGTAAAATAATTGCTATCTTAACTGAGTTTCTTTTTCATCTATTCATTATTATATTCATTTATATTATTTTTTTGTTGTTCTTTTTTAAATGAATAAAAACGGCATTCCTTAGTGACTGTTTTAGTAATTAAAGTATAAACTTACAGCTGTATTAATCCAAACACTGCAGTTATCAAGTACAGTGCAATTTCCATTGTCTTAGTGCACCAAAGGGACATGTCATACAACACATATCCAATAACCGTATTGCCAGGAAGAGTAATGACTTTATTCAGAAGTTGAAAATATATAAAGAGATGAAAGAAGAGAAGAGAAAAGGAGCTACATTGTTCTCCTTTAAGGGTCCTTAAGATTACTTGATCCACTGGCACTAAGATTAACATTGTATTTATGATGGTTCTCAGTTATGACAACCATGCATGTTGCAGACTAATTGCTTTCGGAGCACAGGTCAAGCCATCGTGGAGTGTCCGAAGGTGTAATTGGAGAGAAATAGGGGAATAATTTCCCTGTGCACTCTTCTGTGGTGTCCAGAGACCTGTTACCAACTGATCCAGACAGAGCAAAGTAATAACCCTCCGGCTGTGTTTGCTTTTGGCTCAGGCTCATGTGAAATTGAAGAGAGGGAGAACACTGATCCGTGCAGGGATGGAATGACCTCTGAAACAAATGTCAGAGTAAGTCTTAACCCTTGAACCTCTGCTCAAATGCTTTTTTTCTGGCTCCCATGCTCACAAGAGACATCTGTCTGTACCAAATGCATGCACACCCAGTGCAATGTTTTGACTCCAGGGGCTTTGGTTGAGCTCCGAACATAAGCCACAGTCGATGTTTACATTCTGGAACAACGTACCTGTCCTTCAGCCATGTTCGCTCTCTTGAGTCCAGACAATGGCCATGGGTAAAGATTTGCGGTCCCTTTCTTTCCTGTCAGTAGCTTTTCTTCAGATAAGCACGTGGCCGTTACATCCTCTTTTATCCTCCTTTGTCCTGACTCCCTTACCTTGGACTCAGTTGACTCCAGGGCCACAATATGGAGCAGTGAAGGCGTGAAAATCCAAAAGAATCCAGCATTAGAATTCCATTTGAATTCCTTTGCTTCAGTGCACAATGCTATTAGGTGTGATTATTTCCGGAGTCCGGCGGACGTGCCTTTGTCGGACCATCTGTCGATCAGGGTAGCAGGCGCAGTGCAAACACTTATGACAATATCACTTATGTGCCATTTGGGGTCATTTTTCATTGGGATTTCTTTTGCTTTTTTCACCTTTTTAAATTACTTTTTGCTTCCAATGAATGCGATAGCTTGAGAAGCACAAATACGCCTGAGTGGTGCCTGCATGAATGGCTCCATTTCCTTAACATCAGAGTCCTGGAATGGATTCATCTCCTTCGCAAGTGTCCATGGCTTCAGAGAGGAAGATATGTCATCAGCCGTCTTGATTATGGCCTGGCTCGGAGCTCAAGAATCGTGTCGCAGGCCACTGGAAGTCTGGTTTGCAATGATGAGTATTGTATCAGCAGGCTGCAGATGTTCATCTAGCAGGTTGTCCGAGAAAAAGTTAATCAAGCTTCTTACTGCTGCCATAAAAGGGAACAACGTGGTGCATTTAAAGCAATTTTTTTATTATTTTTTTTATTATGACCATCCTGGTGAGGCTGGCACTGCATTAACCTGTCAGTGGGCCACTCTGATAGAGAACACACTCTGTGGGGTGTTGCAAATCTCTAATGGGGTCTTTTGGGCTAAACTTTCCTGACCAGCCGTAAGATTAAAAACATTCTCATGATAATTAATGTAGGACTTTCTGATGTAAATTCAGCACTAGCGAGGCTGGGATGTTTCTGTGAAGTGCCAACTCATCGAGGTCATTATGAGGGTCGGAAATAATGTTCCTGAGCACATTAAGAGCCCAGTGGACATGACTGTCCTGTTGTTTGTTCATTTGGCTAATGTTCCTGCTCATTGTGCTCCACGCTGGTGTTCAAGAGAGAAAGTGGCAACGCTCAGTTACCACGCTTTTCAATTAATCCATTAGCAGCCTGTGTAGTCGACTGAAGAGACTGCTTAAAATGCTGCTAAAAAGGCATATATATAAAAGACTTTTCTCCGATTTAGTAGTGCATATAAAAAATACTATAATGCTGACCAAGTCTTGACAAACTGATCAGGTGCTAATACAATACCGTTGGAAATTTGGGGTCGATAAGATTTTAAAATGTTCCTGAAAAATGTTCCTGATCTTATGCTCACCAAGGCTGCTTTTGTTTGATTAAAAAATGCAGCAAACTGCTAGTCTAATACTATGAAATATTATTACAAAATTATTAAAATTTCAAATTACTATGATTTAGTATATTAAAAAAAATAAATAAATAAGTTTTGATTCCCGTGATGGCAAAGCTGAATTTTCTGCATCATTACTTCAGTCTTCAGTGTCACATGATCCTTCAGAAATCCTTCTAGTATGCTAAATTTGCTGCTCAAGAAACATTTCTCATTATTATTCATGTTGAAAACAGTTTTTGCTGCTTAATGTTTTTGAGTAAACGGTGATACTATTCTTTTTTTGTAATTGCTTGATGAAAAATCAAGTCAAGTCACCTTTAATAATATAGTGCTTTATACAATACAGATTGTGACTTGTCTGGTTCTTGTGGTCTTGTGCCAATGACCGTCAAGGTGATGAGGTCTCCACTGACATTTGAGGCTTTAGAAGTTATCTCTAGGATCTGGGTAACCTGCAGTGAACATCTAATATGGATACGAATGGATCTGGGTGGCTACGGTGAACTCGGAATAAGAATGAAAGAGACTAATAGGTGCTATTCTTCTTATGGTGTAGCAAAGTACACTGGGTGATATAGGAAGTGTTCCTGGTGGACCCAATTAATGCAGCCCAACAATCCATTAACGGATTTGAAACAGAAATATGATAGTGTGTTCTATGTAAGCCAGTTTAAAGGAATGGGTTTTTAATCTAGATTTAAACTGACAGAGTGTGTCTGTCTCCCGCACAACATTAGGTAGATTGTTCCAGAGTTCAGGCGCTAAATAGGAAAATTATCTGCTACCCTCATTTGAAATTACTAGTCATCCAGTTTTTTATATCTTATATTATTTCATGTAAGGCTTAATAAAAGCCAGTTTGAAGGTTTTTAAGATATATCCTAATGACAATAGTGAGTTAATAATATTCATAAGAGGATCTGTGACTTCTGGAAGCACCTCTTGTAGTAACTTAGATGGTATAGTGTCTAAAATGCATGTTGTCGGTTTAGATGATTTAATAAGTTTATAACATTTTTCCTCTGAGCAGTGAATGAGTGGAATTGTTCCTCAGGGGATCTTTACAGCGTTGTCTGCAATACTGTTGACAGCTGCAAAATAGAAAGTTCAAACTGATAGAAAGTTCGAAAGACCAGCATTAATTTGAAAAAGTGAATATTTTCTATATTTTTACTTTTATTTTAGATTAATTTAATGCTTCATTGCTTCATTTTTTTTTCTCCCCACATGAAAAAAAAAAAAAAAAAAAAAACAACAACAATGGGGCTCACCATTTTACTCACCTTCATCTGGAATATTAAACTTTTTGTAATGCAGTAGTTATAATAATAGTGACTTTTTTCAAGTCATTGATCATCAGTACCTTATTACTACTACTCAAGAAGTGTTTTTTGTTTGTTCGTTTTTTTAGCTAACAAGTAAGAATAAAAGCAATGTAACAGCCCCCCACCCAACCCCAACCCAACCTTGTGTTCTCTTTACACTGTGGAGCACAATGAATACATAATGGAGATAACAGAAACAGTCACAGGGACCATGAAACACGAATTGCCATGAAACCACAACAACAACAGCATCATCATTCTAAGTTCAAGTCCTTGTTCTGTGTAATATATTTAGATATCTACTCACCCCCCAAAAAAAATAATTTCAAGTAATTAAATTTTGCTTTATACTGAAAGAGATGTTAATTTGGTAATTATTTGATCCCATTATCCAATTACTACCAATATGACCCATTTGGGCCATTGTGTGGATCACATGGATCGCATTATCATGGGTTAATAAGCCAGTCAGTATGAAGGTACTGCTACCTCTCATGTGATGCCTTGTGTGAGAGCACAAGTAATACTTAAAATAGAGACTATTAACTCATTTTGGTTTGTAATTTTACTTGTCAATCATTTTGTGAAGAGGTTCTGTCTCTTTTGCTTAGCTAAAACCATTGGATCAGAAATGTATTTGAAGATACTCTGAAGCTATCTTCTTTGTGAGAGGCAGAGGGATGCTTTTGTTTTTCAGAGTGGTAGTTGTGCCATGCGCACAGAGATTGGGTGGCATGTCTGATTTATGCACAGGTGTTGAAATTGATAGATAGCGACAGAGCCTACTCCATATAATTAATTCCCTGCACAGTTCAAGCAACTTCCGTCATCACGCCCAGCACTGCTCTCTCTGGCTGACCTGTGCTCTGCTCCTCTTTCACATCATTACTCTGCAGTGGTAGCAGCAAAGATGGTGCCGCTGACCCAGCATGCGTGTTGCTGACATGTGTTGCAAGGTTTTGCCGTGCAACATCATTTAGAAGTAGATGTAGTGAATATCTTAACCCAACATCTCTGTTAATGGCATGTCTGAGCAGTGAAGGGCCAGGAGCATGACTTTTGTGAATGCTTCTGTTCGTAAGGAAATCCAATTACGTGTGTGTGTTTGTTTGTTTCTGGGGGTTTGAAGGTCTGAGTATTATTATGTGTCACATATTGCTGGTTTAGCCCCTGGTGTGTTCTGCAGTGCTTGTCCAGACTGACAGAAAAATGGTTCTTGGAGCAACATTGAAACTGAGAGGAAATAATGCAATTACACTCAGTGATTGAGAACACCTTCTTCTATGACAGTGGTTGCCATCCAGGTGCACATGTACCCCAGAGGTACTGAAGAAGGGTCCAGGGGGAAATATTTAGGTTTTTATTTACTCTGCAGTCTGCATTGGTATCCTGCGGCCAAATGATGGCTGAACTCACATTAAATGCAAATATCCAAAGACAGGTAAGGAAGATAGAAAATTATGAACTCCGACCAAGGCAAATGACAGCTTTGTAATTTTTTATTTATTCATTTTTAACATAAAGACAAAAAAAGTTTTTAGTTTCTGGTTGTAAAATGTTAGTGGATCATGTTCATAATTGATGAACTGGTTACTCCTATGTGGACCATATATCCACTGAAAAATCACCACTTGTTGACCAAAAGTCAAAATGGCAAATAAATACTCTAGCATAATGTATTTGCAAATGGCACTTGGTTTAATATTCAGGGGATATGCAGGGGTTGGACAAAATAATGTGATAACCCATTATTTTGAGGGTTAATTAACAGGCTGCAGTACAGTGAAAAATCAAGTGTTGCAATTATCTTGTATTTGTATCTTATCTTGTGTTCCTGTAGCTCAATTGGTAGAGGATTGTGCCATCAAGCGCAGGGTTAGGGGTTTGATTCCTGGGGAATACATGATAGGTAAACATTTGTAGCCTGAATGCACTGTAAGTCACTTTGGATAAAAGTGTCTGCTAAATGATTTAATTTAATTTAATCTTTTTGTTGTCTATATTATCTAGGTTGTTTATCAGTGTGCCCTCTTAAATAATTTACAAGTTTTAATAGAAGGTTCTTGCAGTGTTGCCTTAGAAGAACCACTTTTGGTTCCCCAAAGAACAGTTCTTAAAAATAACTTTTTCCTTAGTGCGAAGAACATTTTAATAATATAATGAACATTCTGTGAAAAACCTTTTGTGCAATGGACAGATTCCATAGATGTTAAAGTTTCTTTGTGGAAACAAAGATGGCAAAAAAGAACCTATATTTTTTAAGAATGAATTAGTTGTGTTTGACATCTTAAAAGCATTCTGAAGGGGATCAAAACGGTTGGGAAAGACTGATCTAGATGACTAAAGTAACAATATTGCACTTCTGATATCTTGCAGTAATGTTTTTTTAACTGTGAGTATAGCCTTCCTGAGAGTATAAAGTATAGCCCCCTAAAATCTCCTTGGTAAGAGCTTACATGCAGTATCTGTAGAAAGAGTGTGGCTGAACAAATGGGTGCTTGACCTTTGGGGCAGCAGGTGACTTCTCCCCAATGATGAATTAGTCTGGACATGGTTTTGGTTTATCACATTGCCCGAGCAGGTGTAATTGCTCTGTCGCCGTGTGCTTCAATGCAAACAGACATTGGGAGGTCCTCTGTTGCAAGGAGAGATAAAGGAAAATATGATAGATTTCACTGTAAAATGGGTGAAGAAGTGAAATAGGTGAAGATTGAGACGTGAACACCCTAAGGACAGCTAACTTATCCAGCCATCAATCAGATGGGCCCTGATTGGTTGTGTAGACAGGTCAGGAGTGATACTTTGTGTTTCTCTCTCTCTCTTTGTCCTAAGCAGCTAACCCACCAACCAGGTCCCAACACTGGGTATCAAACAAGGGCTTCTGCTGATTCACAGGTTATTCCACTTATGACTGCTTACTCTAGCTCAATGACTTTCAGTGGAATGGATTTAAACTCTAAATTCACTTCAAATGTACACATATTTTTTGTAGTTATAGTAGTAGTAGATGTATACACTTATGTTCAAAAGTTTAAGATTCGTTAATGTTTATGAAAGAAGCCTCTAATGTTCAACAATGCTGAATTTATTTGATCAAAAATAGAGCAGAATAGCAATACTGTGAAATATTATTGTAATTTAAAAATAACTGTTATCTAATTTATTGTTTTGAAATGCAAATGTATTCCTGTGATGGCGTTCAGTCATGAATTATATTATATTGATTTGGTAGTCAGTTATTATTGGTTCTCTATCATTATTAATGGTTCTTCTTGTTAAAAACTAAATCAGCCCAATTTCTTTTTTTTTTCTTTTTTTTTGAGGTAGGTTTTGAGGATATTTAGTGAGACAACTATTCTGCCGAATAGTGAGACAACATTGCAGGTATAATTTATGTGTCCAACAACAACAACAACAACAACAACAACGTTGTAATCAAATTGTTGTAATCAACTAAATTTCTTAGGTTTTAGTGAACATTCCCACCTTTTTCAGGTTACAATTCAGTCGCTGATTCATTTGAGATGTTCTCCAGGGTTGCCATGGTTGTGTAACAAAATCAGCTCAGCTGGTACTCCAAACTAACTCAATCATGTTCCAAGGGAAAATGGCCATCAAAATCGCTCCAAATTTATGTTCCAGGTGGACAAAATTATTTTCTGGGGCAGAGGATTTCACTTCAACCCATGGACTAAAAAAACAACCCATGGCAGCAGTATAAATGTAGCCCAAGTCCACAGGAGAACCATGAATTTGGCAACACTTTTGCTACAAGTTAGCTGCCTGTGTAAACAGTAGACACCAAGGTGACTAGGTACTTTAAAATATAAGTTTGAGTGTTTTTAATAATGTGGAAATGTATGAACCTGATGTCACAGGTGATGTTCACTTCTCAACAAACATAAAAACTTGCTTTCATATTGCATGTTTATATAGTCTTATGAAAGAAAAGGAGTGTTACATAATGTGTCAAGGCTTTCTTTTGTGTGTTTGTGTGCAGAATATTCAATCTTTTCTTCAATCATTACTACTGTTGTCAGAGCACAAGATGCTTCATTTCACTGGGCACATCTCTTCAAGTAGCATGCTTTTTTTGACATACAGAACAAGAGTGTAAAATGAATGCGAATTACACTTGTATTGAAATTCAAAACAGGAGACGAACTCATGAAAGAATACAAAAATACTTTTTTTATATAAAAAATACTCACTCTTTGTCAGTATATATTGAAGACCACTGGTAATTCCCCAAGCGAGATACTCAAACAAAAATGTTTAGCCTCCCTAAATTATGTATGTTTTAAAAAGTAATAGGATTAAATAATAATAATAATCTGCTTCAAAGCAGTAAACTGGTTAATTTGGCATGGCTGTCTATGGACGACAGAATGTTAAGCCAAGATGACAAACACTGTGGTCCATCATACATCTTGTCAGTTATACACACTCCGACAATGACACATTTCATAACATCACTGTCATGTCTGTTCTCTTTGTACATGACAGGAGGAACATAAGTGCTTTTAGGCCTTAGTAACATGCTATGTGCCACATTTGATCAGACCTTCAATTCTATATGGCCGCCATCTGTATTATAAAAATACATAGAAGAATCTATATAGAGACTCTTTTAACCCTGTCTTAATGTAATCACAAACAGTGGGGATAAATCTTCTCATTATACATTAGTTATTTGCGATGCTTTTAGTCACAAGGTTGTAGCTTATCAAAGACATCAGGCCAGCTAGAAGACCCTTGAAGAAGACTGCTGTTTGAGGGACCATTATCATTTTCCGCTGCCGTTACCAGCATTAAAGGACAAAGCTATCTGCAATATTATAAAGCTTCAATAGTGTTTAATGTAACCCAAAATGACATGAAATATGACAAGCAAGGCTCAGTGGTTTTGATTAAGGTTCATTTTGTGGGGACTTTTATCTTCAGTGTAGCATTCAGTGAGAGGTGTAAATGACTTTGACAGTGATGTCATTTAAATATGAAACCAGATTTGAGACTTGGCCTTGGACTTGGTTTAATAAAAATGAATAATTCACCTGACTGTTACTGAAAATTTACAACTTGTCTATTTTTATATACACGCTATTGTTCAAAAGTTTTAACATTTTTTAAAGAATTATCTTACACTCACCTACAAACAGTGATATTGTGAAATATTATAAACTGTTTTCTATTTTAATAGATGTTATACCTTTGACGGCAAAGCTGTATTTTCAGCATCATTACACCAAACTTCAGTGTCACATGATCCTTCAGAAATCATTCTAATGATGATTTGCTGCTCATGAAATATGTCAATGCTAAAACCAGTTGTGCAGCTTAATATTTGTAGAAATTTTAGGATTTTGTTTTTGATGAATATAAAATTCAAAAGATTAATTT
Source organism: Carassius auratus (assembly GCF_003368295.1). Taxonomy (NCBI): domain Eukaryota; kingdom Metazoa; phylum Chordata; class Actinopteri; order Cypriniformes; family Cyprinidae; genus Carassius; species Carassius auratus. The sequence continues at coordinate 79,806 of NW_020524290.1, forward strand.
GATTCCCTTTTATTTATTTAAAATTGAAATCTTTTGAAATATGTTTATGTGAAATATGTCTTTATTGTCTTTAAAATTACTAACTCCAAACATTTTAACAGTAGTATGCAGTAATGTGGTATATTGCATATTAATTTAATAGTTCACTTTATATTACATATGACAACAATAAAACAATAAATAGCAGACAAATTAACTAGACAATCTTCAGACATGGGATTATTTATTTGAAAGAAAAAAATATTTGTCTTTAAAAAAGATTCCTTTAGCCCTAGGTCTGCAGAATGTTATGGTGAACGTGAGGGCAAATCAATGTAACAAACAAACAAACAAGAATTCAGCATTCTGAAAATATTGCATTTTATACATCATGTAAATATACCAATCATAATGCAAAGGCTAAGATCAAAACAATGCCATAGCAAACAAAGCAACAGGAAATGCATGCAAGTGGTGCATTCAGGTGACTCAAGTTGCATGGATCTTCAGCAATAGTGCGAAACTAAACTTTGAAAAGGGAAAGATAGAAAATGATCTTTATTTAGATGTTGTACACTTTTGTTTGCATAATTAATGCTGTGATATTACACCCCCTGTAGCCTGTGAAGTTCAGAATAACACACAATATATCTATATTTGATGGCAGGCAGTTACAGAACTTGCTTGCCTTATTGCTGCTTTTGAAACCAACGGAGCATAAAAGGCAAAAGGCTTGACATTTGATATGATGTTCATAAGTGCTCCTCCGCAATTAACTTGTATCATAGCTGCAGGTGGTTTGGAAATGTGCCTCTTAACATCCATAACAATGATATCAGTCGACTTGTAATCAGTAATCAGGCCAAATTGTTCTACTAATCAATGCAATATGAAAGCATGAAGGAGTGTGATTGCGCAGAAGAGTTTAAGCAGACTGGTTTGTGAGCATGGAGTGCCTCCTGTTATCATGCTCATTCACCCTGAGACAGCTGTTAACCCAACACTACTGCAGTGAGTGAGCGTTGTCTCATGTTGAATTGTGTTACATATCTTGACTATGCTTTTCAGGAAAGGAAAGTACATAAGCATCCCATGATGAATCATAGTATGCCACTTTGGTAAAAAAAAAAGAATGAAAGAGACATTGACAGGCAAAGAAGAGCGAGAGAAAGGATTACATTATCCTGTTTATGCAATAACACTGCTGAATGCTTGATTTTGAATGGTTGACATTTGACATTTTTTTCTATATGAAGTACTTCCAGGTCTTGACCTTTTTACAGTTAAATAAAATAATTTAACAGAATTTTTTTTATTATAAATTTTTTAGTTAATTTCTTTTTCTTTTCTTTTTTTATTATACCCTTTTAGGTAGCAATGGTGGATTGAGTTATGTGGATATTTAATCTGTGACACATAAACATAAAGTTATGATAACCTGAAAAATGTCCATCGTCACTGATTACTTACAGGTCACAAGCATCTGTACTTGATTCTGTTCAGTCATGGCAAATATTTTTTTTGTAATAACTGCTAAACTGTATTTGACTGTTGTACATTGCAATATACCATTGCTACTTTTGATATACTTTCATAAGAAGGTGAGTTAAAATAGCTAATGTTACTTCTTGTAAATAAAATGGTCTTGGATGACTTTAGTAAAACTGTTGGTTTTATAAAAGCCCAGTTTAAACCACAAACACACATATACCCGTATGTTATACAAAATGGATGTAGTGTTTCTTTGTTTTCTTAGACTGGTTGTTTTCTTCACTGTAATGGACTATTCAGTAAGCAGAAATGTGAAAATTATTAATTATATAATTAATATACAGTGATGTGGTCATTATTACAAAATAAAAAATCTTAGAGTGATACAAGACCCTTGTGCTTCACGTAAGGTGTTACCTTTGCGATAATATTTGGCTGCTTGCATGTTATCTCTTAATTATAGAACATTATGAGTTTTCCATTGTTTGACTTTGCTTAATATGCTCCTTGGTTGACTACTGTATGCGGGCAGTCCTGCATTTCCAAGGCCACCACTTCCTGTTATTTTTACCTTTGACAGTCAATTGTGATCAGCATGGCAGAATGCCGTTCTCAGGTCAGCTCCTCATCTGGGTATATCAACGGTTCGCCGTGAGACAGGATGTTGAAGGGAAATCCGTCCTTTGCGATTCTGCCAGGCCACCATTTCACTGCGATCACAGCATCCAGCCAAGCCACATTGGCATTCGGCTAATGACACCAGGCTGTCGTTTTCACGTGTGTCTAAGATTCATTGATGAGCACAGAAGGCTGCTTCCTGAGCTTAACCTTGGAATGTGGCCATATGCTGGTGACGCCCAGCCAATTCATTAAAGTCTGGCTGTCTGCCCTGCGCTCAGTGCACCAGGCGCACCTGTGTCACTCTGAAGTAGCCTGTGCTTTACTCAGTCGGACATTCCGGACAGGAGGGATGGAGCCACTCACACAGTCACTTTACATTTGCTTGTAGTTCACTTACACTGATTATCTGAGAGGATTGCGCTGACTCTTTATGCTACTAGAGTTCCTCATAGTGGAGGCACGGTTTTGCTGCATAAGCAAGAGTCCAGTGAGGATATTATACCACTGACACAATGCTGGAAAAGCAATGTCAGAAAAAGCCAAACATTTTGGATCCTTTTAGCATTGTATTAGTGGCACTTGCTAAGGGATTAGCCAATGTATGATGAAGACAATGTGTGCTCAAAAATTCCACTGTATGATAGTCAGTTATTTAAAGGGGATATCAGGTGCCCATTTTCCACAATTTGATATGTAATTTTAGGGTCTTCATGAAATGTCTGTAACATACTTTGGTTCAAATTCCTCAATATTCATTTAAAACAGCACCTTTTTCACCTTGCCAAAAACAACCCTGTTCACACTAACCTGTTTTGGTCCATGTCTCTTTAAATGCTAATGCACAGACACTATTGGAAAAGAGCTGAACTGGACGATGACATCACTGAAACATCAATGAACTCACTTTAGCTGGAAAAAAATCCCTCTGTTATTGTCTTCTTGCGTTATTGGCAAACTATTTTACAGAATGCCTTAGCATCTAAACAGTAATATGCTACTGTATAAACCACTCTGAACACTTTAGCAACTCTATAGCAACATGCTAAAATAACTTAAGACACCTCACTTCAGGAGCTGCAAATCAATGTTAGAAGCTACTCAAAACATATCAACAGCTGTCCAGGGGTGCATTTCCCAAAAGTATTGTTAACTAACTATGGAAGCAAGTTCCTTCATTACCAACATAGTTCAGTGGTTCAGTGTTTCCCAAAACATAGTTCAAACCAACATTCACAACCATGTGTGGTTAGAACTACAACTCTCGACCTGTGCTTAGAAGTACAGTTTCTTTTTAGTATGACATGAAAATAAATCATGCTCTTGGCCACAATAAGCAATCTGTCAATCAGTCTCTATATAAAGCATTAGCGTGCCCTCAATAAGTGGTGTTTTTGAAAGGAGCATGATGGAAGAGGCAAACTGCGATGAATTAAATATCAAATGAAGCAAAATTAATTTGTTCAAAAAAAAAAAGCGCTAAAGCCGAATTTTTGAGATCTCGAATCAATGAATTTAGTTGAATTGCAATGATTTTAGTAGTTATTAAAGTTATTACTCCACCACCTGTGTATGTCACCATTAACGAAGTTCCTATATTGTTGAACCACTGTGGTTCAAACGATGGAGGTGCAACCATGTTCGGAAAACACAAATACTAACCTTTTACAAAGTATTGATTTTGTTTTGGGGGTGTACTAGAACATGTTCTTATGCTTGGTGGTGTAATATTGGCATATTTATTTAACGGATTCTGACCCCGAGAATATTGAACAAGAGAATCATGTAGAACCTTTGTAAATAAAACACTTTTTGGTCTTAACGCTCTACCAACCGCCCCCCAAAAAACAACAAACTGTGCATATACAAACTCATGATGTCATGTAATACTGAAACTTATCTCCATAGTGAAATCCCAGATGGCCTGACAGTGATTCAGCTAAAATATTAGACAATTTTTTATATATAGAATAAAGTCATATACACCTAGGATGCTTGGAGGGTGAGTAAAACAAGCTAATTTTCATCTTTGGTTGAACTTACCTTTTAAGGCAGTGAGCACAGGTAGGCACCACTCACATCTACTGCAGAGAATGTATATCTAGTTATTTTATTTAGTTGTGACGTTAACTGAACATTACTCAAAGTTATCGCAGAAGTTTTGCTTACTCAGAAGTGTTCACAGAGCAGAAAGAAAAAGGTTATCTCTATTAACCAATCATTTTCCTGCCTGCCTTAAATACTTTAGAGGAAGCAAAGCTGTGAGCTCAGAAATGGCCGACATTAGCAAATATGTCCACCTGTATACATTTGGTACTGCTGAGAGTGCAACTGTTCACTGGTCTGTAAATTGAGATGGTGAGCTAAGTGAGACGCTGGGCTCTTTCACTCATAAGGCCAAATACAATGTGCAGTTGTCAGTTTCATCTTCAGAATGGATGTGACCAGCGCTGGCTTCTGTAGCCAGTAATTGCATTTCCCTCTTAAGTGATATATATACACAGAATGCCCGTAAGTACTCAGCATCACATCAACAAACCTAAGAGGAATCCATGATATATATGACCACAAAGGTGCACTTTAATTCCAAATCAATTATGAGTCAATTATGGGGGAATACATTCCATCCAGAACCAAACAGACATTTCTGCTGCCCTGGTGAATGTTTAAACAGTTGCTGACTGAACTAAAATACCATGACTAATATTTACAAAGTTCTTTTATTATTTCAGCACTTTTCACTCTTTTTTTTCTTCTTTTGCTGAGAATGTGAAAAGGGTTTAAATGCTTAAAACAATAGTTTACCCCCATGATTTATAGGGGTAAGTTACAGGCATAGTTCATTGAAAAATAAAGAGCAATTTTGTCCATGGGTCAAAAAATAACAGAATATACACAATCATGATAATAATAATAATAAAAGTAATTACAATGCTAGCTCCAAAAAGGACAACATTCATGATGTCAAAATTATGAGATTCTAAATAGATAATAATTATCTGCTTAAAAGGTGAAATTAGTCATAGTAACAAGTCATAGTGATTTTTTTTTAAAAAGTCAAAATATAATTATGTCAAGATTGTGATAAAGTACTGTAATAATTATGGCAAAAGTTTAAAATGAGCTATTATAACATGAAGTCATTATGGTCAAAAAGTAAAATATTATGAGATAGAATTACAAAAATATATACACACACACACACACAAAAGTTATGTTTTTAAACATAACTTTTAATCTCATAGTTTCAACTCTATGTTATGAATTAAACTTTAATTTATAATTATGAATTTTTATTTAATAATTATGATTTACTATGGTATGTCATAAATTAGATTTTGTGATAATTATGATGAATCAAAGCATAATTTACATACAAATATATATACTAAAATAAATATCAAATTTGAGAATATTGGAGAATATTATCTTAATTTAGGTAATTTTGCACCCAAAGCTAATGCATTGCTTCAGAAAATAAGTCTCTGAATAAAGTCTAATTAAGTACTTAAATGCATTTATAGTGATTATGTGCTTTTTGGATGACCAGTCATTACCTGAAAAGATAAAAAAATTGCCTTCCATGTTCCACAGAAAAAAGCACACAGATTTGGAATGATATGAGAATAATAACACTTTTTTTCCGGGAGAACTGTCGACCCAAGTAACGTTACAAACCCTGTTGATATTCCACTTTGATTAAAAAAAAAAAAAAAAAAAACCCTTGTAAGACCTAGAAGTGAATGAAATGATCAATATATTCATACTTTACATTTGTTTTCTCTTTCCTACTGGGAAATTTGTCTTTAGCTTCAGCTCAGTTTTTCATTTAATAGATTAACCTGTAATGTTTCCACCACACTATCAGCCGTGGCCTCAGATTACCTCTTGTTATGGTGACAGGTAGAGGTTGAGAAGTTGTGGTGAGCTGTTAAACTTTTCAGTCTATCCGTTCTTATTGAGACAGCTCATTACCCTCTTACTATCTAATTGAAGTGTGGGTGAGCAATGACTTACAGTAGAGACTTTTGAGAGACAGTCTGCCAAAGGGAAAACCAAGGAAGGTAAATCAATATTGATAGCAACTGACTCAAATTAAAGCAGCTGACAGCAACTGCTAAACAGTCTGGGCATGGTGCTGCTGGATCACTATCACTGAGATTTTTAATAGTGGACAGTCAATATGTGCGGCATGGAAACCATGATGTGAGGCTTAGTTATTGCATGAATATGATCAAAGCAAAAAGTACCGTATACTGGGGTACACTATATTTTCTTTGTATCAGGGGATCGATTTACCCATAACAGAAATCTGTTTGGAATGTGTTACAGGTGTCAATTCGTTATCTTGTCTTTTCTCTGTTAACAGTAATGAGGCGACTGAAGCTAACAGTCTTGGGTTGGGTAGAGTCCTCATCAAAACACTGTAACTGTTCAAAACAAGTTTTCAAACAAAATAGTTTTCAAACAAAATGATAGTTTAAAAGTGGTCACACTGTTAACGCTGGGTTACCAACTTTTTAAAGCATGGGGTTACAGCCTCTTTTAACAATTTCATCGCACTTTTAAAGCATATTTCATACTAAAATGCTTTTAACCCTGTGTTTTGAAACCCTTTTAACAATGAATTTCAGTGCAAGGTATGCAGTGTGGAATGATGTGGTACAAGTCATTTACAAGTCATGACTAATAGATTTGTCAGCAGCCCAAGACTGGTTGAGCCTGGTCAGTACTTGGATGGGAGAACTCCTGGGAAAAACTATTTAGGAAATTGTAGGTTGTCCTCTAATTTTGATTTTCATTGTGTGTGTGTGTGTATACAATTAACATAGAATTTAACAGTTTTTAAAACAAACTATTAAACAAACTTGACCAAATATAGCTATATTTTGACCATTAATTTGGTATTTACACCAGTTTTTAGTAAGAAATTAAGTTATCGAAAATACATTTTGGGGCTTTTTAAAAATAGGTTTAACATCCCATCCAGAAATCTGTAGTGATGTGTATCTGCATGTTACTACTAAATGCAAATAATGATAGATACTTTTCACAGAGTAAACAAGCTGTTTTGGATGCTATTTGTATTTGGCCCAAACAGAAATGTACACTTTCTTTTTTTTCACTTGTTTAAATGTCCACTGCCAAAATGAAAAGAGTGAAGAAGAGTATTCACATTTCCATTTGATGCATTTGCCAAACTCTTTGTGTGATTTGCATTCCATTGATGGTATACATTTTTATCAGTTCAAACTTCCCTGAGAACTGAACCCATGACCTTTGGTAGCTTTGGTAACATTATGTTGTTTGAGATGCAGGAGTAACAAGAGCTAAAGCAAATATACATAATAGTGTTTTCACAGATATACACACAATTATTTAAACAGGTTGCATGTGTGTTACAAGCTGTATTTGCCCAAATTTTCTGACATCAAAAATATGCAAATAAGCATGTTATAATATGTTTGTCCAGAGTTTAAGTTAAAACCTCTGACCATAAAATTCTGATATAGTGTGTGGACCAGTAGATTTAAGATGAAATACCAAGAACCATAGACATTAGTTAATTTATTTGTTGCACTTTTGGCTGTAATTTTATGAGATGAACATTGTGGGATATACTTTGAAAGAAATTCCACTCAAGAACATCTTGTACATTTTCTTTAGTTAATACTACTACTACTACTACTACTACTACTAAAAGTACTACTCATAATAAGATATTTGTTTTATTTGCAACTCCAAAACATTTTATACTTTATAGATCAGTTTTCAGTGTAGCGGAAGTGAAAAGTTGTCAATGTATGATGCTTGACAGATGGATGTGGAATCTGCCAACACATCTGATCCAGCTGTTGATGAACTTTCCATCTCTGACGCACAAATGCTCTCCACTTCATCATGCCAGGCAATGTGTTTTGGACCCTCTACACTCCAAACATCCAAGCTTGAAGGAAAGATAGCCCGCATCTGTTAACACCTTGCTGGACCTGTCAGTGTTGATAAAGGGTCTGTTTAACCATTAAACATCTATGGCTGAGAGGAGAATGATGGATGGGGATTTGTTTGTGCCCCAGTGGGCATCCTAACAGTGACATTGCAGGCACTGCATATTTCATCTCGACACCAAAACATTCCGTGTAGCACAAGCCTGAAGGGCACTTCTTAATGTTGAACTTGGGGACTAATACTGTAAGTCTTTCTCGTGGCAATTAACAGCCCTACTTGAGATGCTGCTCTCATTTTATAAAGGTTTTTTTTTTTTTTTTTTTTTTTTTATACGTTCCTTGTTAGCCAGCTAGCTTATTTTTGATGAGTCTTGCAGCTTCATTTAAAACACCGGCTGGCTTTTAAAAAGCCCTTCGTGTTCAAAGTGTGCAACACCACAAGATTTCCCAAAGGAAAAAGCATGCTCTAATTCATAGTAGGCCGTGCATTATATTATTTCTGGGTGGTAAAATGGATACACATGGAATTTGCTGAAGCACATGACATACGGGCCTGTTTATATGTGCTGTGCTGCTGTGTCTTGTTTCTTTCTCTTGGGCCAGATACGTCTCAGGTAGTGACCCATAAATCTTCTGGAGATTCCACATTAGGGAAGTTCATATTGTCAGTCTGTTCTAGGATTCAGAAGTGTGCATGACTCAGAAACACTGCTTTGAGTGGTGAGTGGATTCTAACTTAACCACCTGATTGGCCATTGTATTCATGAAATCAATAGAAATGTCTGTGATTGGCTACAATGCACAGTGCTGCAGAAACTTATGCTTTCTCCTGCGGAACAGGCTGTACGTCACAACAGGTTGACATGTTATTAAAAAAAATAATCATAAAAAAAATAACTAGATAAGATGTGCACTAAGTGAGTTTTGCTGTTAATTTTTATGTCTGATGAAAAAAAACAATAAAAAAAAAACATGTTCTTCAAAGCAGAGAGAATGTTTTCAGTGTGTTTTCATTTTGTCATCTTAATTTGTCAATTATTAGAGCGTAGGACTATTTATTTAATTATTTTTATTTATATTATTTTAGAAAATTTTTCTTCATTCTCAAAATAGCTGCATGTGCATGATAATTTGACTGTGTCAATTCAGGTTCTGTTGTTGCTGTGTAGTTCTGTATCCTGCTGTTTTTATGTAAAAAAATCTTTTGTAAACTCAGTCATAGTGAAAGTGACATTCAGCCAAGTATGGTGACCCATACTCAGAATTTGTGCTCTGCATTTAACCCATCCAAAGTGCACACACACAGAGTAGTGAATACACACACACACACACACACTGTGAGCACACACCCGGAGCAGTGGGCAGCCATTTATGCTGCAGTGCCCGGGGAGCAGTTGGGGGTTCGGTGCCTTGCTCAAGGGCACCTAAGTCATGGTATTGAAGGTGGAGAGAGAACTGTACATGCACTCCCCCACCCACAATTCCTGCCGGCCCAAGACTCAAACTCACAACCCTTCGATTGTGAGTCTGAATCTCTAACCATTAGGCCACGATCATGTTTAGCTTATCACCTTCTCACTTGCACACAAAGCCATTTGACTTTCACCTAGGATCAGCTGTGTTCATTTTGATTAGTTCAGCATGGAAAGAGCTTTCCTGGAGCATTTCAGTCCTTGGCAGTGTAGCTGAAGCAAACGATCAACTATGGGTTGCAAGGCACTGTTCAAAAATCCCCAGGATAAAGTTGTGGACAGGCACAAATCAGGAGATGGATACAACAATAATAATAATTAATTCAAAGGCCTCTTCTATGCATAGAAACACAGTGAAGCCTATTATTTAGAAGTAGAACATATTTGGTACAACACATACCCTCCCTTGATTAGGACATCGCTCCAAAATGGCTGAATGGGCCAGGAGGACAATTGTCAGAGAGAGACCCACAGCATTGTTTGCAGACTTTCATGTTCAGCAGACCACCCATTTCGACACTTTCCTGCATAGATCGGTTGCAGCACATAAACAGTGGAGTTTATCCCATTTGAAATGAGGAGAGCATATCCACTATATGACCCTGGGCCATGATGGAAATTGATAGTTTATGGCGGAACAGAAGGTCACACCCTCAGATGCTAGTTTTAGAATGGGAGGACAACCTCAGGGGGTAATTTACAAAAAGACAGATGGCAGGCCAGCTGCTTAATCACTTCCTCTGAGGGAATATCGGCAGGTTTGACAGGTGTCATTGCACAGCAGGCGCTCCTGGAGTGTCACAGTCTTTTTCCAGGTCCTATAATGCAAACCTTTTTGATCATTCCATAATCACGAACATTGCAAATACAATGTAATAACACTAGAAAAGCCAGATGCAGAAAAGATGACATGACAGCATGACAAGCACTATATATTTGTATCACTAGTCACCCTATATGATGCAGCATATCTTAAACAGTGTTATTTGTTTTAGCAGAATTGAATGTCAAACAGTTGACAGATCCATTAAAGATTTATTTCAGTGGTATCTCACTTTTTACTTTGTATACCTTTATTACATTTTGCAACCAGAAGATTTCTTTAGGATGAAGTCTTTGTCATTTGTGCAAAATGTGAAGGCTATGGTTTTAAGCATACCAGTCAGAGGAGACTTTGAAATGCTAAAAAAAAAAAAAAAAAAACGTTTATTCTTTGTATCATAAGCATGTATTCCCTGTTTAATGCAGATAACGTCTCTGTCCATTTTGCATTATTCATATAAACAAAAGCAGCTGGAATGAATTATAAAATGTTGCTGCTATTTAATCTTCAGTTTTTTTTAATATTCAAAATCTCTTTCAGAAGTTCTTCAAAACCATCTGATACCACTATGTGACTCCAGATCAGAAAGCAGCAAGACACAATCCCATCCGGACACCTATCTCTGATCCATCTACACAGAGATGGTACTTAATATAATTAAGAATTTGAAAATCTCTAAAATTAATCAATTCTAGCACATACATATCCATGGTAGGCTTTCAGGGACTTATTAGCTGTCTTGTCAAGGGATGTGCCTGACAGTTGACTAGCTAAATGAGATAATTAAACCTCAGGGTGTAACTGATGAAAGCACGGGTGTAGAAACAATCTGAAAAGTAGAGGAGACACATTATTGGTCTGCCTCATGAATATTAATTAGCTGATGTAACATTCACCAAGTAATCCTAAATGATTAGCTGTGAGGCAGTTAGGTGGGCACTGGCCTTATTAGGATTACCACTAACCACTTGTTTATTTCTAAAAGATTTCTGAATGTTTGATGCACCCCTGTGTAAAATCTAGGGCTACCCCATAATTTTTAGTTGACTAGAAGAAGCTTGGTCAACCAAAATTTTATTAGTAACTAAAAAAAAAAAAAAAAATCCACAGGAAGTGGTGAGGCCATGCAGTCTGTAATGGACATATCATTAACGGCTGGATTTTGTGTTAATACATTGCATCATTCATCGACCTCAGATTGGCTTATCTTCTGAAATATGTTAGTAGTAGCAACTTTGCATGGCCACTCAATCTAATGTTAACCTAGAAAAATGTCTGCTATTCAAGTGTTTGTGCAGAGTGTGAAAGCTGAACAGTAGCGCACTCACAGCATGATAGATGGAGGCACCGGTGCAGTCACTTGCTCTTTTAAATACTCAGTCATTTTGTTAATAAAGATAAGAGTAATACATCTTTCAAATCTGTAAAGCCTCTACATTCATGTGTGCACTCTCTATAACAACAATACATTGCTCTTTTGTAAAATATTGAAAGCAAACAGGATGCGCTTTCTGCCGTCTCGGCCTCTTTGAACCTGAGTGCAAAACGAGATATCATATTGATCACAAGTACAGTATGAAGTGGAAAAAGGCTCAGTACTAGGACCATTGGATTTAACACTTTACATGTTACCCTTAGGAGAGATATCATCAGGAAACATTGTGTTAGCTTTCACTGTTACGCTGATGATACTCAATTCTATATTTCTTTGGAACCCAATGATACATACAAATTAGCAAAAATAACAGGATGCATAGTTGATGACTAGTAATTTCCTACAGCTAAATTATGAAAAAAAGAAAAAGAGAAAAAAAGCGGTGTTAATTATTTAAAAGTGGTTGATTTTTATAACTTTAAATTAATCACAATTGTCTCCATCAAGAATAATCACCCTCCAGGATATAATTTTTACAGTAACAATAATATTCCTTAGCTGCTGCCATATTGTGTTTTTAGTATTATCAGAATGAAAAACACTAAACAGTGCACAGACCTGAACTGGAGATAGATGTGTAATTTTACATGCATAATTAGAGGACATGATTATGTCCCATTAATATGTTGAGCAAGACAGAGTCCTGTCGTGTGGTATTGATTGTGAGGCATTCTTATTATCTGGCTGAATTAATGTGCTGTCTTGCTGACTTTTGATCTTGTTTTATGTTTTTAATTGCATGTCAAGGGAGAGTTGACAGTTATAGGCATCAAGAAAACGGAAATCCATTTCTCTTGAGGTTACACACATCGTTTACAAGGACACAACAGCAGCATGTGTCAGGAAAAAAATTGTCGTGGTTTTTCTCATGGCTGACATAAGTGGGGCGTGTGAGGTGTTAATGTGTGAGGTTTAAAATTAAGAACAGAATAATTTTCAGCAATTTGCATTAGATTCTGCAAAATTTAGCAGGAAGCAATTTTCCTTTTCTTTGTGTCTGTGTTTTTGGAACAGGGATTTTACGATAGCATCAGCAGAATAATTTACTTTCATGATGCATGTTTTTGCTGGATGATGACAAAAATGGGAAAATTGTCCATCAGCTTTGTAGTAGCTGCTATGACCTGTTTTATATACCATGAAACAACATGGAAACACTGAGCACATTAAGAAAAAAAAAAGCATTCCATAGCCTGTTCAAAATTTTTCTGAATACTTTATGTATATATATATATATATATATATATATATATATATATATATATATATATATATATATATATATATATATATATATATATATACACACACACACACCAAGGCCATAGTATATTCTGATGTTTCAGTCAGTAAGATTTTTTCTTTTTCTCTTTCAGTTTAAAAAAAAAATAAATACGAACAGTGGTGCAATAAATTTTGACAATATGGTACTTTCATAATATAACAACATTCATTGTGTTTTTTAAATATATTTAAATATATTAAAATAGAAAACAGTTTATTTAATTTATAATATTATTTCATAATATTGTAGTTTTTACTGTATTTTCCATCAAATAAATGCATCCTTGGTTATGTATAGCTATTGTATGAATTAATTGCATTTTTAATAATAATACCACTTACTCATAGCTGTCATTTATAAAAATCTGAATGATAGAGATTTAAGTTTTAGATCAAGAAATATTTAACGTCTTTGCTGTTCATCAAGAAAGCAGTTAACCTTGCAAATCTAACCGCTGGATCATAACACTTTTTTTCCCTGTCTGTCCTTATTAAGCATATATACCAGAGTAACGACAGAATCAATACCTGCAATTGCCAGGGAACTGATAATATTTTAACACTGTTTCACTTGGGCTATCCTTTTAAATACATTATAGCATGCTGAATCCAGTTCTCCTCGCTGTAGTTGTAGTTGACTGATGAGCCTTGACAGATTTGGACAAACAGCTGTCCCTGGTGACATATAGTCAGAGGTCAGACACTGTTCAACAAACAGAGGCTAGACTTCAAAGAGTGTGACAGTTCCAGCGTTACCTGTCATCTTGCCCCACACAGCCATCAATTAGGTTCCAAGAGAAGCTTCTGGGAAGTGTTGCACACCAGAAGCACCCAGGTAGGTGATAAGGTGATGTGATTACATTATTCTGCTACTTAAATGTTCACAAAATGTGTAAAAGAGATTATGTACACATGCAGAATGTGGAGAGAAACCTGAAATACATCTCGGTGTAAATAGCTTATATTTTAAAATGTAATTTATACCTGTGATGGCAACATTTTCAGCACAATTACTCTAATATTCAGTGTCACATGATCCTTCAGAAATCATTCTGAATCAATTCTGATTTGGTGCACAAGAATAATTTCTTATAATTATCAATGTTGAACACAGTTGTGCTGATTAATATCTTAGACACCTTTTTCAGGATTCTTTGATATATGGAAAGTTTTAATGTTTGAAATTTGTTTGAAATTTGTTTGAAATATATTTACCATGTATTTATGTAATCTATAATACATTTTAGTGTTGCCACATTTCTGTTCACCTTCTTCACTCCTTTTCATTGATCATCATCTTTCTGATAATATAACACCATTCAGTATTTTTTCATCACTAATAATAATCTTTGAGCACTGGGAGCACATTCTAAATTCTTGCTGTTCTAAATCTTGACATATGGTAATTTAACACAGCACAGTCATGTTATTTTTGAGTCGTACCTTCCTTCTACAGTATTCATGTGACACGTTGAAGATACACTAGGATCCATGAGCAGATAAGTCTTTAATGGGCAAAAAGGAGCATAATAGAAAGAAAACAGGTGAGTATTGAAAACTAAAACACAAGGAAAATAAAAAAAAGAAAAGAATGCTCAGAATTGCAATAGTAGTAATGGCAAGAAATCATTCAAAATATTTTCTAGCTGGATTAATTCATTCTTAGCCATTTCCCAGTGTCTACAAAATAAAGGGCCAATGTATGGAAAAGAAAGGTGGAAAAATAGGTCAGCGGAATGATGTATTCATGTATATTAATAAAGAATGGAATGACTTTAATATTCAAGGCATGGAATAGTATTTTATGATAAGAAGCACAAGTCATGACTCAATACATTTATACTGTACGAAAGAGTTTGAGTGAGACTTTAATTGAATATGCTGATGATTCTGACGCAGTGATAAGCAACGGGAGGAAATTCTTAATGCGTTTGCGAATTGAGGCTTCAGAGTATTCAGAAGTGGTGCGTAGGAGCCTCTTGTATAGGTTAATGGATGGCATTTTTCAGTCAAGAGAAATGTCTATTCACAGATTAGACAATTTAAATGATTTCAACCCTGGAACCCTTATTTGCATGGGCATTACATGCAACTTATGAAATCCAATTATCAAAGTAGAAGTATAAAATTTGCACATTTTCTCTATAATTAGTGTGTTCTGAAATACAAAGTGTTGGGCTCTGTCTCTGGAGTGAGGAGGTTAAAGACCTTTTAGCACTATTGCGTTTTCTATCCATATCTGTGATTTTCAAGTGGATTTAGTGCCGCCTTTTTCATTGGGGGACTTACCATCATCTTCCCTCACATCTCCCAGGACAGTTTTCACAAATTCTCCCCTTTAATCGATTAATTAGGAATTCTAACCCTGGAAATTGATGAGGATCAGTCAATGATTCATTCATAGTGGTAGTCTCCCTCCCTCCCTCCATTTCAAGGTCATGAATGTTTGCTGGACAAATGAACCTCAACACAATAGGTTCCAGTTTCAGGGATTGTCATCCACTGAAGTATTTCCATTTCACAGCTGATTTCCTCAGATCATCTCGGAGAGATTGCCAGCTTGTTCACCCCCAACTGTCCTCTGCATTTTCTGAGAGGGAGTCAAAACAGTGGCCAGCCTGGATGACAAATTTGCACTGCTTAATATCGTCTTCAAATTAGGACCACCAATTTAGCTACACACCCGCCTGCACTCAACTACTTCCACTCTCACGATTCCTCAGCTGAGGCCTTTTGCTATCAAGCAATTGTATGTAATTTTCCAATGATCAAGGTAGTAATCACACAAACAGGCCTGATCTATGAGGAGATCTATATGTCTGCTGAAGCCACTGTGTTGTCCTCGGCGCAGAAAATGGAGTGAAAGCCCAACTCACCCCCCACCCCCCGTGCAGACAGAGGAGCTTGTTTTCACTCAGCAGGGGTGGCAGCTCCTCGCAGTGAACAGGAATTTGTCTACAGTCAGTGGGGGTGTTGTTGAAGCACAATCACTGGCAAACAGAAGTTTTGACTACCTGCTCCCCAGGTAGTTGCTCACCAGTCGAGAGATATAGGAGCTCAGCCCGGCTCTCTTCAAAGCTCACACGGATGTACAGTAGTTGAGAAATTAGGAAATTGTTCATCACTGCTATTTCTGACATTTTTTTTTTTTTTTTTTTGTCAGAATTGTGGCTTTAGAAGCTGCTTTTGTCAAAAAAAAAAAAAAAAAAACAGCTCATTCGTTGAGCTGAATGGGGAAAACAGTGATTTCACAAAAAGACACTTGACTCTCTAAAGACTTAGGCAGATAAGTGACTCGTGTATCTCACGCACCTGGTAAAAGGAACATTTCAACAGGGAAGGTGATGTGGCAAGTGTGAAGTTGTATTAAGAATGGCAGCTGCTGTGACAAGAGAGGCTTGTTGAGGGCAAAATAAACAGCTGGTGGTGTAAACAGGGAAAAAGAAAAGGAAAAGTACCCCAATTAAAGTTTGTATGCAGAAAACACCGGAATTATGTAACAGAGGATGGACTTATGGCATGACCGTTGACTGAATCTTACATGATGTTGTTATATCTGTCAAGCAGGACTGTCAGGGGACAACAGATCAGCTTTGAGTCTAATGCCTTCTGACAATTTTGCTACATCTCTTCATTTGCTCTGGTGCTGAGCATATGTCAGTTGTCCCACAGCGGCAGTGGACAAGAACACTTGGGCATGTCAGGGCCATTTTTCATTTAGGACCATGAAAAATTTAAGATTAAAGAAACCTGGATCTACAGGTATGATTTAGGTGAATACATAAATATTAACATGACTAAATGATTTATTAGCATGTAGCTCAGCTGCTAAAAATGAATGTAGCTTATTTGCAAGCTACTTTGAGCAAGTAATGCTCAATAATTGCACATAATGTAACTGTCCTCTATTATGTGTGAGCATAAGTCCAGTAAAACATGTTTAGATTATCCAAATGGTTTCATTTACCTGGTCAAATAATAATAATAACAATAAATAATAATAATAATAATAATAATAATAATAATAATAATAATAATAATAATAATATTTTTAGTTCCTACTAACAAATCTTTGTTTTCCTGGGTTTTTCTTCTTCTCATTATATTTATTGAATTTATGACAATTTATTTTAAATTTCTTGTCACAGAGATCCTCCTGTAGTTCCCCTTCAGGAACTCGAGCTGCTTCCAAAGACACTTTGGAAAGGCTCCCAGCGTGACCATGCTCTGAATCATATGTGTAATCAGTCCATTGGAAGGGCGGGTGATGTAGTGACCAGGAAGCTATAAAAGCATGTGAGATGGAACCGGCATCAGTGAAGCACTCAGTGTTGTGTCAGTCAAAATTGTGTCAGTCCACATAAGACTGTTGTGAGTCTTATGTGGTGTTGTCTGTCAGAAAAGAATGATACAAGAACAATGTCCAAGGCCACAGAGAAAACAAAGCATAAGGGTGAAAGTGAGCAGCGTTTCAGGCTGTGTGTTCCTCCCTACCCTCGCTATATTATGAGTGGAGATACATACAGTTTGTGCATTGTTTACTTGGGGGTGAGCATGCAGCATTGGCTCTCGAGGGGGCTGATTGCCCACAATGTGAACAAATGTACAAAAGTAAACCATCTTAGAGCTTGCCCTTGAATACAGTACCTGTATAGTTTTGTAATCGATGAGTATGTCATGATCTATGGTGTTGAACGCAGCACTAAGATCAAGTAAAACTAGCAATGAGATGCAGCCTTGATCTGACGCAAGAAGCAAGTAATTTGTAATTTTATCAAGTGCACTTTCTGTATGGTGGGGCCTGAAATTCTTCATACAGATCATGTTTTTGCAGGAAGGAGCTCAATTGAGCAGACACAACTTTTTCTAAAATTTTAGACATAAATGGAAGATTTGAAATAGGTCTATAATTTGCCAGTTTACTAGGATCTAGTTTTGGTTTCTTAATAAGAGGCTTAATTACCACCAGCTTGAATGGTTTTGGGACGTGACCTAAAGATGACGACGAGTTAATAATGTTGAGAAGTGGTTCTTCTGCTACAGGTAACAACTTTCAGTAATTTAGTGGGTACAGGATGTAATAAACATGTTGTTTGAATTAGATACAGTGATACGTTTATTTAGCTCTTCTTGTCCTATGGTTGTAAAGCATTTGCGTAAGGTGTGCCTCATCACATGCCGCCAGCCCTGGGTATTTCAGCTCCCCTCCTCTCTCACACACCCACTCCTGTCAGGAGCCTGGTGAGAGGTGGCGATTAAGGGACGAGGTGATGATGATAACTGGGGGGAGGCAGCTGACTAATACGACAAACACAGAGGGTGTGGCACCAGACCTCAAACAGGCTTTTATTAATGGAAACAATAACAAAAACAGGGGATAATAGTGCCCAAAGGGGAAATTGTTCCAAATAAACAGGGGATCTGGTGTCCTCGTCATACTGCAGGGTTTGTGAAGGGCAGGTAGTATTCAGGAAGGAAGGTCCATGTAACGGGGTGTGGTTCTGGCGGCATGGGAGTCCCTCTATGCACCCATCCTGGACCCACGAAGACACCAGAATGCATGCACAGGGATGAGACCGGTCCCCAGAGGAGAGGCGAGCTTGGCATTGAAACAGAAGCGGTGATGAGGCTCCGTTTGCGTCAGGTGAGCCTCATCACACACCGCCGGCCTGGGTATTTCAGCTCCCCTCCTCTCTCACACACCCACTCCTGTTGGGAGCCTGGTGAAGGGCGGCGATTAAGGGACGAGGTGATGATGATAATTAGGGGGGGAGGCAGCCGACTCACCACATTATATTGAAAAATTGTAATGTAGCCATTCTTTCCACTGTTTTCTCTTGCCTAATAAAGAATGGCTAATAAATAATGTATTTGTTAAGCATTATCTCAAGAAGAGAAAACAGTCCCTCCATTCTCTTCTTGCTCTCCTGTGCTCTTCTCTCCTCTGTTTCTCTCTCCTAAGCTCTTCTCTCTTCTCTCTCTGGAATTTGATATCCTCCCTCCACCAGCTTCCACTCACTCCCTCACCTGTCCCAGGACACTTGCAATCCTAAGGCAGAGCAAATAAACCATGCCTGTTAACAAAAACAGCACAATGAATTTCAGCAAAAAATGTGTCTATGAACTTGCTTACTTGGTATGTTTAAGTCTTTCCCCAAAATAGTTCTAAAACAAGAGAAAATGGATACACAAAATATAAAAAAGGTTTGACATCTTAACATTAGAAAATAAGACTATTGCCTTAAATAGTTGTTGTCTTATTGTTTGTGGGCTTTTTTTTTTGGTTTAGTTTTTTTTTATTTTTATTTTATTTTTTACCCTGGATTTTTACACTTGTTTTGCTAGGTATTTGAGTAAATGAAAACACAATATTTACATTTCATTGTGAATTCCCCCATAGAACTGTCATCCTCCATGTTTTTTTTATATAAATTCCATCCTCATCTAAACATAAGACATTCTGGGATATGGTGGGGTGCGAAGTATCCATCAGATGTGCACTTAATTTTTCTGGGAAACGGAGGGTACATTTTAAGTTACTTTTAAATTATGCCAACCTTCGTCGCGCTGCGGTGATGCAGTCTGCCTTGGAATAGGGTCTTTGGAGGGTCCATCCTGAATTGGGACAGCTTACGTTTTGACGCTGTGACATAATCACACTTCACATGCGCTCTTGAAAACCTTCAAAAGGTTTGCATTGGTGTTGTTGATACAGGAAGGCTCTATATATGTTTCACAAACACAGTTTATTTGTGGTCTCTTTCCAAGAGTTTTTAATGAGACTGCATGATAGGAAAGCACTACTTTGACTTAGTTTTGCCTCATCTGGCTCGGCAATAAACTAATGCATGTCTAGATGAGGTGAAACACTGATGTGCAGAATCCCGATTAATTGTGATTCAAAGTCGCCCGCTGCTGCTTAAATCTTTGAATCTGAAGGTTTTAAAGCCAGTAAACGGAGTCGATGTACCCTGATGCTGTAGATCAGAGTTGGTTGATTTGGAGGGTTGATAAGGTACCTCATCACACTTGATGGCAAAGCAAGCGTAAAATGAACGGTGCACCCAGTGTCACAAGGGCATTTCATAGAGGCAGTCATGTGCATTGGCGTTTGTCTCTTTTTATCTGTAAGATAAGAAGAATTGTGATGGTGGAGATGGGACGGTTTTATCTTTAAGTATCAATACCTTCTATACTGATGTTGTGAGAGAAGCACTTGAAGATCAGAAGTTTTAATTTGTTTATATAGCATGAACATGTTATGTTACTGTATGTGAAATGTTACGTCTATCATAAGCTCTGCAGCTGCCCTAAGTAAAAAAAAAAATAATAATAATAATAATAAAAATCATAAAATAACAAAATAATAATAAAAACACATTGTTTTTCACATAACTTACCCTTATTCCACACCGCTCTTGTCCCTTCTCTGAGAAACACACTGATCATTTCCTGTTTTTATGAAGCCCCTCCCTCAGAAATAGGTAATGGGTTCTGATTTGTTTAGCTAACCCAGTGTGTTTTGATTGGCTAAACCACCTCTAGGTTGATCTAAACATCCCGCCCCTTACCTCAGTGGCATGTGCTCCGGTTGTATTGTAAACAACGGTATAGTTAATATCGCTTATTAATTTGAGCCTGATTGAGACGGAAAGGATGTTATTGAAGAGCATCGCGCAGAACCAGTGCAAGCATGGCTTTTAATGGTAGGCTTATGTGTCTTTTTGTTGTTGTTGTTGTTGTCTCATACTTTTAGATATATTTTATTTGTAAATGCTACTGCTTATGTTAGCTTTTAATGTAAGTTTTTATGCTGATTAAAACTTTAATAGAGTACGGTAGCTACATGCAATGTTTAATGCATCTCAGAGCTATGTGAAAATAAGTGCATAATTTAAACAGCTTATTGTTGGAGCTGAGCTGAATGAGAGAGAGAGAGAGAGATGCAGAGAGTGTGCAGAGCAGGGGGACGTGAGGAACAGAATTAAGAACCGCTGCTTTAGAACACTGATTTTGAAACTTGTGAATTCATTAGAATAGACAGAAGACTGAATCACGATTCATATATGAAGAGATTTTTACATGCACCTCTAATTTTCTCTTTCTCTTCTCTACAGCAGTGCAGCATGGCCTTGCCCCCTTTGCTGCCTTCACCCTTGGTTTGTTACATCACGAGCCCGGGAACTAACTTGTTGTAGTCCCTTACCAGCCGTTTTTTGTAGGCATTAAACTGCCAGAATTTTAAAAGACAACATATATACATTTGCATTAAACCTTCAGCTTCCCAACTTTGCAGACATTGTTCAAGCTCAAACAGCAAGATTACACAATAACAAACTTTATATTTTTTTATATTTTTTGTTATAATTATGTATAACTGTATATCGATAAATGCATAAGATCAATGCCCACTGCCTGCTCTGTTATGGAAAAACTGAATCTTTGCACTGCCTTCTGACTGATCCCAACATTATGAAAGTGGATGAAGTTTACTTTAAATTAAGTTCCAGACTTTGTCAGTAAGAACTCGGTCCTTTGTTCACTTCGTTTTACCATGGATTCCTTTACAAACAAGACATAATTTGCCAGGCATTTCAGAAAGATTGAAGCTAAAAGACGATGCAATGGTGACCATTTTGGATTTAACCCTAATGCCATGTTTATTACATGTTTATTACAACTCATGATATGAATTGCTGTCAAGAGCATGCCAAACCTACAGGTGGCAATATAATCTCAACCGTAAAGCCATGTTGGCCAGTCAGAAGCCTGAAAAAGTTTCCAGTTGGCGAAGATAACAGTGTAGCTCCGACATCACAAGCCAAAAACTCAGGTTTCGTTGTATACACGATAACTCTGCAACCAGAGTTTTAAAACATTTTCACCCTGGCAGGCATTTTCAAAAATATTCAGTCTCAGTAACCTGGTGCTGTGTTTGCATGTGGATGAACAGCCAAACCATGTAGAAAAGGCTGTGGTTTAAAAAAAAAAAAAAACTGCATTTATGTGGACAGGGCCTAACTGATCGACAAAAAATAAAACAGAGAAAATAACTGGTAATTTGGGATCGGCTTGAATTATTATGAAAGTAATACAACATTCAACAATTACGTCCAACATGCCCTCTTGTAAAGAAAAAGGGAGAAAAGTACTCTTGCAAAAATCTAATAAACCCTAGATTTTCCTGGGTAACTTGAGTCAAGGAGGTTACTGATTACTGAAAATGCCTTGTGGATGTGTTACCTTAAACAAAGTCTTGAGGGCTAGAGATGAAGCTAATTGAAATGCACAGCACACTCAGCAAAGGGATTTATCCTCCTCCACTTGTTCTATTTCTCCCTTCCCTTTCCACCTCTCTCATATTCTCCATCTGATCCTCAAGGAAGACAGCGAAACTTTTAGCTATCTGATGACACTTTTATCAGTTGACTTTTTGAAGGTTTGTTTTGTAGAGGATTCATAGGCACGCTGCCTACCATTTCACCAACAGCCACTAGAAATTGCTCACGTATGAAGGCATCTCAGGGATGGAGATTTCCCCAAGCCAAAGTGGCTCATTCCAGGAACATGGGATTGTATCACCATGAAAAAAAGTGGCAAATACAATTTCAAAGTTATTAATCCTCAGATTTCCCCATCACACAGCATAGATCAGGGAGATAAAATTTTATTTTGGCACTATTTACCTGTCAGAAATATCAGAAAGTACAGTTATCACTGTCATATATGAATATAAACAACCAGAGCCGGTTCACTCAACAACTCTTATAGAGTTGTTCAATTATGGCTTTATTTAGAAAGCCAGCCGTGAAGATTAGTTCACCATGGCTTTTGAATTTATTTTATTTTGTTTTTATTTACTTATTTATTTATTATTAATTTTAAACTAAAATGTAGTCTGTGTGATGATATTTTATGTAATAGTGATGTTGTTATATCTACACAAATAGCTATTGAGTAATATAAATTACTACATATACTTACCATAGTATTAAGTTTAAGATTTGGTCTTGTTTAATTGCTTGTAATTATGCATAATTTACTGTTATTACTATATTTAACATTTTTTGATATGAGTTTCACATTATTCCAAACCTCCAAACATGAATTTATAATATTCAATTTATAATATTCAGAAATGCAATCGCTTTGAACATTTTTTATGAGTTATGACTGTTTAGTTTTTATTGTTGAAGAAAACATTCAAAGCCTTTTCAAGTAATGTTAACCACAGCCCTTAAGTTACACAAAATCGATATTCTAAAACCCTATAGGAAAAAGATACTCTTGACTTGAAAATGCTAATTTTGCCAGAACGACTTAAAGCAATATGAATATTAATATGATTTTGTGTGAGTGTGTGGGACTGGAATCATATCCTTTGGCGTACATATTCCTAACAAAGAACATCAGCACAGGGGGTGAGGAGTCCACCTCTGGTCAACAGGAGAGGTCCGAAACTGATGGGTGATGCAAACATGAAGCGACAAATGACAGATGTTAAAGATCTGTAAAGTGGAAGCAGCATTAAGAATAAATAAATAAATGAACAGATAATTGACATAACACTTGCTGACATCTCTGACAGAACTACCACTTACGCTGCCATTTCTCTTTGTTCCAGCATCTACAACCTGAAGAGGTCTATTGTGCCACTGTATTCATGAAGCGATGCTTCTTCACATTCACAGTCCGAGCAGGTAGATTGTGAATATCAATATTAAGAGAAAGGAGCTATAACAAGCTGCAAAAAAGTGCGCTCTCTCTCTCTCTCTCTCTCTCTCTCTCTCTCTCTCTCTGTGTGTGTGTGTGTGTGTGTGTGTGTATCTAAGCTCCCGGCCTACAGAATATGGTATAAGTACTTTTATGCAGAATACGATTTGTATCAAGCAGTAGACTAAATAGGCTGACAAACAACTGCTTTCAAGTCTACAGTATAAATCCCCAGCTCCATCCCCTCCAACTGTGTGTCTGGGAAGGAGAATGACGAGAAAAGGCTTCTTCTGTCGACAATGCCTTAATTTCCCCTTTTATTCTCTGCAGAGGAAATGGTGCTGAGGCAATTTAAAAGCAGCTGGCACCCAACAAGGCCTCTTGAAAGGGCTGCTTGCTAAATGCACTCATATATATATATATATATATATATATATATATATATATATATATATATATATATATATATATATATATATATATATATATATATATATATATATATATATATGCTTCTACTGTAAATAATATTTTGGAGATGGACCACTCATTAGAGTTTATTGTTTCTGCCACTCCAAAGGAGTAGATTGCATTCAGCTGGAAACCTCGGGTTGCATCCTCACGGTCTGAATGGCTCTGGCAGTGGCAAATAACAGTATTTACCATGTAAATAGCTCTGCTATGTTGATTCAGTATGGCTTGGCTTTAAAGGCAGATTCATTTATGCTTTATTTCCATAGCGTATCCATCTATACAAACTGAGACCAATCATAATGAATCAGTGTTATTACTTTTGGGGCCCACATATGTATTATTCAACGAGAGCTTTTCTGATATGGGGCTGTCTGGATTGATGCAATAGATCCTGAAAGCATACCCTCTTTTCTCTTACATTTGTCTACAGCGTCTCATTTGCATGTCAGTTCATGCAGCTGTGTGTGGTATTACACTGAGGTGCATTTACTAAAGAGTGCCATTTGCATGATAAAACAAGCTCACTGATGACATGTTGTAGATATGGTAATTACACATTTATAAGCACGAGACCCTGGTCTTACAAATGTCTGAATGTAATAATAGAGCTCTTGGATGTAATTTCAGGATTGTAGATGCTTTGGCTTTGGATCCAACTTCTTTGGATTCAGTAGTCAAATGCAGTCAACTGAATAGGCAATAATAAATGAAAACTGCTAGAGATGAGGGGAAAAACATACAGTATTTTCAGAATCAGCTAGTCAGTGGGTTGTCTGAATGATTATTTGACTATCTGGACAAAGGTAGTCATGTATAATTGGTTTTGAGTTAATTTGAACCCATTCGGACAAAGGGCATTTACATAGGCTACATTTTTTATTTCAAACCATTTAGACAAGGGAATACTGACTGACTATTTTACTGACAGTTTTTTACTTGCATGTGTTGGGATACTTTAAAAACATAATAAAGCAGCCAAAAACACCCAGCTGTTGATGGCTGTAGCGGCAGCGCTGATATAAAATGTAAATACAAATAGTTTCTTTTTGAATATGTAGTAAAGTGTCATTTATTTCTGGGATGGCAAAGCTGAACTTTCAGCACCATTAATCCAGTCTTCAGTGTCATCGTTCTAATATGCTGATTTTCTGCTCAATAAACATTTATTCTTATTTATCAGTGTTGAAATAATTTGTGGTTCTCAATATGTTTGTGGGACATCTATATGAATGAATATACGTTTTAAAGAACATTCATAAGAATTTGAGAACATTTATTTTTAATTTATTATTATTTTATTTTATTTTATTTTATTTTATTTTATTTTATTTTAGTTTAGTTTGTTTAGTGCACCCTTTCTGAATAAAACAATTAATTTCTTATAAAAAAAAAAAAAAAAAAGACTTCAATATTCAACTAGACAATTGGGTGATTAACTGTCCGTTATGACCCATTCGTAATGCCAAAATGCTGTCCTGTTCTTATTCATGTTGACATTAATGCATTTCAAATTTACAAAAAAGGCACAAATGTCTTGAATTAAAGTGAAAATATAAAGTGCCTCCTAAAAAGCATCTGCTGAGTGTCTATATAATGACTTTTCATCCAGTCACTTTATAATGTGCCATTCCATTAAATAAATGAAAATGTCACTTGTCTCATGAAGCCTTGTCTATGTGTGTTTTTATTTTTTAAAGGATCTCTTGCCTCGGGCGAATGAATCAAACGTTCCCCGATCATTAACAATGACAATCAGAGGTAACCTAGGCTTCTCACACTGATTATACGACACACACATAAGAGCAGCCACTGGCTGATGCATCAAGACAGCAGCTGACTGAGGGCAAATTAAACAGCACAGCAATCACCAAATGGCTTCTCCAGGGCCAAATCAAGATGATTGCAGGGCTGGATAGATTACCTCAAATATGGGCAGAGCAATAACATGGCTATACTTACTCATTAGAATTTGTGGATTGTGCTCACCAAGCCTTTGGATTGCATCTAAATAGAAAATTAAATCTATAATTCAGGGATATTTTCATCTGCTCTTGTCTTTCTCATCTTTTGAATGTAAGTGTGTCCTCACGGGTTGGGTTGAGTCAGCAAAGAAATTGCATGGGCTGAAACAACCTTTAATGAGTACTCTAGGATTTCAAGGCACTGAACAAAGTTTTTTTTTTTATGAGACGTAGTGTGAAATAAATTATTATGATGACTAAATTCTTACATACAATAGTATACAGTAAAATCAGGGCTGTGGATTGTAAAATTAAACATTTCTCATTCTTGTATTACTTGTTACTTGTTAAAAGCAAAAATGAAGAATGAATTGATGTGATGTGATCTCATCTGAAAGAAAGTCAGGCCAAAACAATGGTTATTTGGAGAGTTTTTGAAAAAACTTGTCAAAGCGATGTTCTGGAAAAATTTTGTACTGGCTCGCAAAAAAAATTCAAACTACCATTGGTCCATGACAATGATCTTGGTGTGTACTTATACAGTGCTATATGAATAAACATCACTTGACTTTATTGTAATGCTGAATTGCAGAGTTGGTGCAAACATATCCACATGGTCAGAAAGAAAGAAAGAAAGAAAGAAAGAAAGAAAGAAAGAAAGAAAGAAAGAAAGAAAGAAAGAAAGAAAGAAAGAAAGAAAGAAAGAAAGAAAGAAAGAAATATTCATCAATCCTCAACATCAATATTTAGTCATCCTTCAATATTCAATTTAATATTCAGTCCTGAATAAACAATGTATCATAGTTTCAAGAAAAAAAAAAAAAAAAAAAAAAACATTAAGCAGCACAACTGTTTTCAACATTTTTAACAATAATAAGTGTTTCTTGAGCAGCAAATAAGAATATTAGAATGATATCTGAAGAATGATGTGACACTGAAGACTAGATTTATGATGCTGAAAATTCAGCTTTGCATCACAGAAATAAATTGCATTTTAAAATACAGATAGAAAACCATTATTTAAAATTTTAATAATATTTTACAATATTGCTAATAGCTAAGCATGCTAGCCCATGCTAAAAGTCAAACCCTGACCACTTGGATTGTAAAAATAAATGAAGTGAAGGCTACTGATGTAAAATAGAACTTGGATTGTTATAGTATATAAAGTGATGGTTATTGACATAAAATAGAACTAAATTCTGCTTTTATTCATCCTTTGTGTTTGAAATGTAAAGTGATGCACAGCAGGGAAAGCGAGAGCGGGAGAGTGTTGCTCGTTTTGAAATGACTCTCAAGTGTGAGAGCTTGAACCATGTCAGATACAGGGACACTGGGTGGATCCCATTTGCGTGCACTTTCTCTCTGCTCTTTAATGTCTCTAACTCATTAAACAGCACTTTTCTTCTCAAATGTGAAAAGTTAAAGCATTTTATCTTTGCTGTGCAGTCAGTCGGTATTCACCTAGGTATCCAGTGGTAAGGAAACTCATAAAACTACAAGGAGGAAATAATTAAAGCCTAAAGTGGTTTATCTCTTAAATGAATGGAGCCATTGATTTCCTTCTCCTCTATCTCCTTCGCTGGTGTGTTTCTGTGATCAGAGGAGGCTTTGTATGGCAGTGTAAGAATAAAAGGAGGACCACAATGAGGATGGAAGACAGCCATGCTCATTATCAGCAGAAACAAAAGTTCCTGGAACAAAAAGTGGTGTGAACTGTGTGGGAAACACTCCTTATTTTCCTGCCTACTGCTGTGCAAGGCTTCTTTGATACACTCACGCTTTTATATCTTAATGAGCAATATGGTTTAATTCTCTTTCGACCTGTTGCATGCTCAGCGGTATCCTGCTCATCTCCACTGTCTCTTATGTTGCTGACAGACGGCGCTACCTCATTCTCTTTCCTGATCATCAGAATAAGTGTTTGCTTATTCTGTCTATTCCTGGTTGTGATCGCTTTCTGCTTGCTGTGTTGTTTCTTATGAAGAAGGTTACTTGACTTAACTAGGTAGAGAGTTTCAGTTAAATGTTATATAGCTCATTTTACATTTTTAAACACTTCTCCCAGCACTAATGGATGTATATTATTTGGATGTTCGATAGGACTTTTTAAGCATCTCACTGATTATGTTACATACTAGATGTTTAGTCATCTGCTTTTACCCGATCAGGATGTGTGCAATTGTTTTGCTGAACTTTATCCACTGAGTGCTCTGCTGATTTATCAGTCTGACACTTCAGTTACTGAGCATTATGTATCCAAAATACTTGGAAGCAGGGTTTAAATTTGGCCGGGGCCGTCCAGGGTTCGAGTCCATTGACTCTAGGGCTAGACATTAATGCTTCATTAACGCCAGAAAATAGGTCTAAGCATGCTGAGGTAAAAAAAAAAAATAATAAAATTTTTTTTTCTAAATTAAGAGTTTTTATATTTAAAATACAGTTAGTTAGGCAACATCACACATTTTCACCATTACAACTGTTTAATAGTTCAATAATCAGTCCAATTAGCAAGTACAATAATATTAGGTCACTTACACTTTAGGCATATATATTACTTCTCCAAACTTTCAAATGGTATTAATATAATCATAATTTTTTGTTAATATGGAATGTAAAATCCCAGCACATTTTAAGTATCTTTCCTGGGCAATTGCAGTGAAAATGTGTTTTTGTATCCAGGGCTTTAAACAATCCATTGAAGTAAAAAGTGTGACACCTAGCCCCAGTCCCATCATGCTGTTCAGTGTCAGTTGAGTTTACTTTTTTCTTTTAGCTTGACATCTTTACAAAGTACAGTATAGCATGAAGTGTGTTTTTGATAAAACAAGTCTTACATACCCTTTTGCCTTTCGAAATGAGTGTTTTTTGACTACAAGAAATCTCACAGACATTTGATGTGGTATTGAAAATAGAGGACACAGTGCAATCAATTTATCATTATCACTAGCAGTTCAATATTTCTTTCTATGTTTAGACTGGTATTAACAGCAACAAAGGCTTTTAAAAAAATATAATTGTCCCTGCTTCCCTGAGGCAATGAGATAAAGTACAACCTTGTCGCATGCCGCGATTCAACTTTGCCATCCGTAAGCAGCAACAACACTTTAAAGTACATATATACATACATACATACATACATTCATACATACATACATACATACATAAATACATACATACATAAATACATACATACATATATACATATATATATATATATATATATATATATATATATATATATATATATATATATACATATATATATATATATATATATATATATATATATACATATATATATATATATATATATATATATACATATATATATAGTTACATATACCTTGTTTACATTTGACCAGCTCCATTGAGTTCCAGCCAATCACCCGTGTCCAATTAAACGACATGTTTCAGGAAAGTTGAGGAACATCTCAACTCCTTTCTTCTTAAGTGCTTTAAGCCAGTCATTCTCTCTGAGCTGCAGTCATGCTCTGTGGACACCTGATTAATGTTATCCATACCATGTCCGAGCAGCAGGGAATGCTCACTGGACTCCACCTCCAAACACGGCTCCAGGAAGGACACAGGAGCTTAGGGGAGCAAGGCTTTGCAATGACAGACAGAACCAGAGTTATTGCATTTACTTATATCATCACACCTGATATGTCTGCAGACCACTACAGCAAAATACCATAAGACCTCCCGTACAAGAGCTGTTCATTTATTCAGCATCCTTGATCTTCAAATGAAATTGGAGTCTATTGATTTTTACTTGCTTGAATCCCTCATTGCACTTTTTTTTTCATTCACTTAGACTGTAGAAGAATGTTTATAATACATATATTCCAATGAGAGAAGAGGATGGTTTCAAATTAAATCCACATATACAGTGAGCTAAAAATAAAAAAGAAAAAAAAAAGAAAAAAAAAAGGTTGATTTCATTCATAAATCCCTCAAATTAAAATTCTCATTACTGCTACTGCAGTAGCTATTTTTCTAAATTGCTAAGCTTGTGAAATCTTTACATTGAAAGCTTTACTAGATGTTCCATATTTATAATTTATTTTATATAATTTAATATTTTATGAATTATAGGGTAAGACTGAGGAAGATGCCCCCTTAAGAACAATGTGCATTTACTTTTAAATTGTAACATATTTAGATACAAGTTAAACATGTGCAAGATGATGATTTAATATCTAATGGGGTGTCATAGAAGAAAAAAAAATAGAAACATTTGCAAATTTATTTGTTACAGGACAAACTGTAAAATATTGAAAGTGGCTATTTTTGTGATAAGATGGTCCCCTGCCTGCTTAAACTAAACTTTTGCAGAATATATAAATGGGTTTTTATATAATACTTATAATTAAGTGTTATTAATGTAAAATACTAAATTAACAATTCAGTTTAATTATTTATTGACAAAGCACAATGACAAAGCAGAATCCCTGTAAAAGAGATCCATCTGAAGTGTAAATGTATTCTATGACTTATATACAGGCACATGAATATTTACATGCAGTGTTTAATATTTAATTGCTCATATTTTAATAGAAGATTAAAATGAATTAATTATGCAATAACAGCAACACTATGAATGCAAATGAAACTATAGACTCTAGGTTTTAATAAAAAAAGCAAATATATTTTAAATTTAATTCATTAAAATACTGAATCCTACTAATTGCAGTAAGCCCATTAATTACATTTAAAAATAATACAACTAAAAACAACATGCCACTTGGGGCCTTATGTGACAATCCTTAACTGTCTAATTGTATACTTAAAAAAAAAAAAAAAAAAAAAAAAAAAAAAAAAAAAATTCCACAAATTGTAAAAACATCTTACTGATCTTGCTCCGAATTTAATACCATAATATATTTTTCAGGTGGTTAGAAGAGTGTTCATAATGAATCTTTGGGCCAGGGGTGTAGCACCAAATTCTGGGCCCTGTATACTCTCAATGTCAGTGGGCCCCCTACACATGCCATTGTACGATGTGGGTTAGCAAAATGAAAATTCAATTTTGAATGATTTTTTTTTTAATTATTTGAATATAAACAAGCATAAATAGTGTTTAAATCTATTGGGCCTACTTGTGCTCAAATACCTTTAAAACTTAGGCTACATCGGGTTTGTGTACTAACATTTTGATCCATGATACTGATGCAAGTTTTAAATTAAAAACATGTATTTTTGAACAGGAGAACACAAGACAACTGTTCCCTCAGAAACCAATCAAATAAGCTAAGCTTGCCATAATGAAAAAAAAAAAAAATGTCAACTATAAAAAATAAATAAAAGTCAAATGAGATGTAATCTACCTCCCAGTAAATGCCCACTGACGAGTCTTTTTGTTTGTAAAATCAGTGATGAGATCTGTAGAGTCCAACTGTTTGGCCAGTTGGCTTTCAATTGACAGAATGGCGAGGCTGTTTAGTCTGTCCTGGCCCATTGTTGATCTCAGGTAGTTTTTTACCAGTTTTAACTTGCTGAAAGCCCGTTAAGCTAAAGATTTAACATTAGCATACATACGTTAGCAACAGCTGTCTGGAGTTGACTACGTTAACTTTAATTGGATGTAGGTGCATAACAAGCAAACTCAGTTCACCTTTTGGAAAGAAAAAAGGCATCAGCTGCTTCCCCTCACTCTGCCTCCTTTCTTTTTCCTTCCTGTCTTTCTTTTTTTGAAAGCCCGATTTAGGCTTTTTGCGCAGCATGATCAGGCTCCAAGGCTCTAAACTCACTGCGTTACTTGTTTGCCACCGGCTGCCGTCTCTTGTCGGACTAAACCATTGGGGGGGATATATACATTTCAATATATTTTGAAATGAATAATGACATCAATTTGAGGGCCCAATTATTTCGAATTAGGCTACAAAAAAAAAAAAAAAATATATTACAAAAAATATTTGTACAAAATTGACGGGATTTCAAAGGGCCCTCTCCCTAGACGGGGCCCTGGTTAGTCAGGTCCACTTTTCCCCCCACTACCACGCCCATGCTCTGGGCTCTTCAACTGTAACCTCAAATTAATTCATGTAAATTGAATTCCACTTTGTTTGAAATGCTGGTATATATTTTGTGGTATGTTCCTGCTGTCGCTGTTGCTCCATTGCATTGCTGTACATGAAGCCAGTATCCTTTCTGATTGGGGTGCTAATAAAATTCATTTATTCATACATTTGTTTGCGTGGTTTATTCACCCAGAATAACATTCATCCCTAATTTTGTCATAATGCTCATCCAATAATTGCCACAACCATTTTTTTTAAAAATGTCACCTGTCTTGATTTCATGTCCCGTTTAACAAGCAAAAACACACACACACTTTCATTCACTCAACCTGGGTTGTGTACATGAAACACACACATCCTCAAACCTGTTTAATTGGCTGTGATGGTTAGTCTTAGTTAATTGATATGACTCATAAGTCCTCATGGCCCTATACTCCTCAGTACAATTTTAATGGCCTTTGAAAATTTTGCCAGAAACAACTCATTAATTTTCATAGATGGAGATCGGGAAGTGTTAATGTGGTCATGTGTCACTGCATGATTTAAAAATAAAATAAAAAATGCTGTAGTGGTGCTGTTTATTCAACAAGTAGAATGTGTTTTCTTGACATTATCCAAAGGCATAGAATGGTGACCGCTTTGGACTCCTGCTTCATGCTCGTAAGAAGTTTTTAATAACCTGTATAAGGCTGAAGGGTGCATTTTTGTAAGCCAAAACCATGAAAAGAGTTAGCAGTTTAACACTTCCAATTCCATCCCTCTGAAGTCAATGAGTTTTCCAAATCTTTTTTTTTTTTTTTACATTATTATTATTGAAATAAGGTCTGTGCTTAACATGTAGGCTGATCAAGATATTTTTATTTTTAATCTACAACATAAAATACATCGGTAATACTCCATTGTGATATCTTAAAGTTCTTCTGTTTTAGGGGCCGTTTACGCAACACCATTTTCAACTGAAAAATGTTTTTAGTAGATAATAGTCCTGAAAGTACCATTAGTCTTGAAAAAGGCTGTTTCTAAATAGTATCAAACCCAGCTATCAAAAATGTGTTCCAATAATGTTTTACTAACATTCCCATTAGGTTATGAAAATTTTCTTTTCTGATGTTCTCCATATGTTCATGAAGTTTTTAAAATGTTATATTAACATTTAACATTTTATCCATTTAACATTTGGTATAGCATTTTGAAAACATTATGGGAATGTGAGTTTCCAACATTTAAAAAAATGTTAGAAAAATGACTCAAATATTTAAATAAATAAATAAAATTCACTGAGTTTTAAGAACATTTATGACCCAGACAGCATTAGAAGAAAACTGAACGGGACATTGGATGGAAAATTCACTTTTCAAGTTTCAAGTTTCAGTTTATTTAAATAGCACGTATAAAACCAAAGTGACCAAATTGCTGTAAAGAGTTTCAAAATAGTCAAAAGAATATAACAATCAGCACAACTACACAATTGAACAGGGACTCGCCCTAATAATAAAATAAGTAAATGTATTAATAACACAAGAGAAACGAAGTATAAATCCATAAAAGACTAAACAAAGACCATAGTAGAAATTTATTTTTTAGCCAAACAAAACAGATATGTTTTTAGGAGAGATTTAAAAGTGGACAGAGATGGAGCAAGTCAAATCTCTAAAGTGTAGCTATTCCACAGCTGCAGCCTAACCACTGAGAAAAATTCACTTTTATATGGTGTTTGCATTTAATTTGTTATAGCAGTGTGTGGAAACAACCACCCTACAATGATACAAATCTATTCACTTCTTTTCAATCCTCCCAAAACACAAGCAGTCTCAATTATATAGCTGTTTTGATTTTCTGAGCAATATGACATCATATTGCACAAGCCCCGCACACGACCGCTGACAGAGTAGTGACCGTCACATGTTCCCTTCACTAATGGACTTCTGGAAGAGCCCTTCATGAAGGGATTCAGTTGTTCACTTTTGTTTGGAACATCTCTACAAATGGCGCCCCCTTCTTGAAGTGCCATTCGCCGTTTGGAATTCGCAGAAAGACTCAAAAGCAATGCAGGTGTCTTCTAGTTGGATGTAAAAGTGATTATAAGATTCTTCATTTTCTCCTGACATCAGAGCCACTGAGGACACAGTGGATTAGTTTTGTTTTTTTATGGTTATGCACCACGAAATACAACTAAATTGGTTTATATCTCTGTAAATCGTTTTACTCCAGACTGCTTTCTGAACGAGGGACGATTCAAGGCAAGTTTTGCTAAAATGTTAAAACTCAAGGATGGATCATTACCCACTGTTCATGATCCAGCTGCACCTCCAGAAGAAGTAAGTCTCACACTTTATATTTTTTATTATTATGGTCAAATCGCCATTCCTCTTTCACAGAGGAGACCTCCTGTCTCAATAGGAAATGCACATCAAGCATTTAATGTGGTCTTTAGCCAAAACAACCAAAAAACACATGCATTCTGTGAAATGATAAGGAGGACTTTCTTAAGGGCAGTCTGATTACAACATTCTTGATTTTAAGATGTCTGGAGGTCTGACACTAACAAGCAGCTGTCACTGTCTTTCTGTGGAGTTATCACAGCTTTTCACTGATCTAGGTCAAGGCTGCTGACAGAACTATAAGAGAAATTGAGCCAAATTCTGCATTTATACAGAAAGAGCTTAATGATGAGTCCTAGTTTGTTTCATGTGCCAGACATTTTCTAGTTTTATCATTTTGTGAAATGCCAGTGCGTCTGTGCTAATGAAAGCATCAAAGATACTGTATGTGTAAACCACTTGGCATTAAAACATTCACATTAAACATCTTTTGACAGATTAGTTTTATCATTAACTTCTGTTCATTTAAATGAGATTTTCCATTCTTTTACATTTCACTTTTTTGCAGTCTTATTCAATTAACTAAATCTTTTCAAATGTTAGCTTTTAATTTGAATTCAGTCCTTTGGATTTGCCAGCTCGGATGTGTCATTTCCCCCATCAAAAGAGCTCGGAGAGGATATACTGTAACAAAAAAAAAAAAAAGTGCAGCAGATATCTGACATCAGCAGAAATTTTATGTACACAAGCTGCCCAAGGTCAGTCTCACAAATGTAATTAAGCATTTTTTAAAAATGTCATTATAATAGTGCCCATCATCCTTCAGTTCTCCATTCTGCATGTTCAGCTCAGTGTTCCAGCATCCTGTCAAGGCTTCTGGAGTTTGGGCCTTGTTTCTCCTGCCAAACGTCTGGGCTTGCCCTGGGCTCTTTCTCTTCCACTTTCCCTCAGTTTTTCTGTTCCTTCAGAAAGCTCCAGTCTGTCTAGATTAAAGATGGTGTGAAATTGATGTTTGGATGCTTTCAAAGGGCTTCTGCTTTATCTTATTTTCCGTAAAGCCTCAATCCTCACTTTGCACCCTTATCAGTACTTTCCTGAGTAATCTTTGAAGACACTACCGTATTTTTATTTTTACATAAAATAGAATATCCAGTGTTTCTCTAAAGATGAGATTATCATTCTTTAAAGATGTTCTAACTTTAGCGTCATAGTGACTCTTTCTAAAAGAAAAAAATGCAAGTGTATATGTACATACATACATATACATATACATAAACACACATATACACACACTGATTCTAATTAAATGATATATTAAGTAATGTGATTTAATATACAGTATGTGTGATTATGTAATCACAAAGGATGTGATTTATTTACATGAACAGTATATATTTTGGTAATATAAATAATTATCATATTATAGTTCAAGCCAAAAGCACACACATACACACAAAGTTAAGCTATTCAAGTCATCTGGGAAAAAATTATAGTTTTATAATTAGTTAATATAGTGGTTATAATTATTTTAGCATTATTTTTTTGAATTCCCTTTAAAAATAATAAGAACTTGTCATACAATGTAACATTCATAATTCTTCTACATTGTGATCAGATCTTCGTCTAAGTCCAGTAACTAGATAAAGGTAAATCCACTGAAGCAATTTTCATCTTTCTTGGATGCCGTCAAACAACAATAACTGCAATGACATCTTTCTTGCAATATAGATGTATACTGTATATATACACACGTTTACTTAACTATCTAAATGGGGACAATCCATAGGCGAAATGGTTTTATACTGTACAAACTGTATATTCTATCGGCCTACACCTACTCTACACCTAAACCTACCCTTTACAGGAAACTTTCTGCATTTTTACTATTTACAAAAAGCTTTGTTTATATTA
This sequence comes from Carassius auratus, assembly GCF_003368295.1. Taxonomy (NCBI): domain Eukaryota; kingdom Metazoa; phylum Chordata; class Actinopteri; order Cypriniformes; family Cyprinidae; genus Carassius; species Carassius auratus. Next base: position 116,259 of record NW_020524290.1, read on the forward strand.
TTTTTATGATTTTGTCAGGTTTAGCTCAGTTTTGGGTACAGAATTTGTCCCTAAAATATGGTTAAGCAGGCACACGCACACACACACACACACGTACATTTATATTCAAATTATGTATATTTTCAAATAATTTTTGTTGTTTACTTTTAATTTGGTGGTTGCTTGCAATCACTAAACTGAGCTTTAAGATGCACTTTTGGGATCCCCGGAAATCTGTTTTATTAGTAGTAACAGTAGTATAGAAATTATAAATGCATCTACCAAAGTGTTTGGGGGCAAACCGAGCCGGACAATTTGGTCAGTCACCATTTTAAACACATTTATTAGTTTTGTATTTTGCCATTCTAAACTTAGCAATAAACAGGTTTAAAATAATACACAAACATTTCTGTCAAATTATTTCAAAGGAGGCTTTTATTAAGCAAATCAAGGAGTGAATTTCTCACTCAATACTTTAGCTGGGTTTCCACACGAAGGGTCACATTAACTGTCATTATAAAACTTTCCTTTCACTGTGCAACTGTGAAGCGGAGCAGGACAATGCCCCACCAGTATTTGTTTTGGATCCTTATCCACAGTCAACCGGTTTTGGGCAAAGGGAGGGGCATTTTTTTGCATGATAAATATGAGCAGCACGCAGCGGTTTATATGTATGTTTATCCATAAATGGATAAAAATGTACCCTGCAGTTAAAATTATTAAGTACAGACAGTGAGAAACTCTAGCCTATATTTATACATGTAAAAAAAATAATCAATTCTGATTTAAAGGTTGTGACATACGTATATGTGCACATCAACCCGATCACTCAATTTATCTCTCATGTAAACACTGGATTCAGATTCATCAATCAGTATAAATTCAGTTCGATTGAACCAAAAATTGCACAGGGCTATTGCTGTAAATGCCTAAATTATGTGCCACACAAATACATTAAATTGATAATTAAATAATCAGGAATCTTACTAAAAATAAACTTCAGCCACTCATTGGATTCCTTCAATAGGATAAGCAGACCACTAGCTTCTAAACACACTCAGGAGCAGTTGAAGGTTTTCATTTCTGCATGCAATAGCATAAAGCAGTCAAGCAAAAGACTCAGATATTTGATTCTACACATTATGACCCCTTGTCTCTCAGTCAGTCTGTTTACTCAAACTGGCATGTATTGATCAGTTACAATGCATCATTCAATCAGTGGCATTTGGCATCAGTGTCAAACATAGCATTTGTTTTCATGCCATATTTTAATATATGAGCACAAATTAATTTTGTCAATTTATCTGTTCTTTTTCTCTAGGTATACAACCTTCAAGACATCAAAGTGCTTTAATTTAGTTATAAAGCACAGAATAAACCTCAAATCATGCCAAATATTATTGAGGCTTGTAAGAATGTGGATAGATGTTTATCTCCAAAGGTGGCAGAAGGAACACCATGAATCTGAACACTCAAAGGCTCATTTGCATGTTCCAGGAGCTCTCTGGGGTTTTGTAAAGCTGGCTGCATCACGTCTTCACAAGCTTCTCCAGATTAGACAGATGACAGCAGCACAAAGAACTAGTGGTACCTCATATAATTCAGCAACAATACAGCACTCAGAAGAGACTCAAGAGTTGTATGGCTATTTTTCACAGTACATCCGAGTGTGTGAACGGTCCACCAAACATGACTAGATTAAATACTTCTCACAGTTTTTACCTTTGGTCAATGAAATTAAATCTCTGTTCAGAATTTCACAGAGACCTGCTGCAATAATGAGACCCTCCAGTGGGGAGAAGTTATTTTTTTAAAATATACAATTACTTTTTTCTGTATTGCACTACATTCATTTCAAATAGGATGACATCTGGGGGAGAAAACATAATGTCTCAGGTTATGAATGTAACCATGGTTCCCTGAGAGGCAACGAGACACTGCGTCCTCTGAAGGGACACTATGGGGAACACCTCGTCGTGACCCGTGTCTGAAGCATACTTTGAAAAACACCAATGTGTTGGCCGGTGACAGCCTCTGACGTCGCTACCGGCGCAACTATAAATACGCACCCATAGGACCAGTCACTTATCTTCTTCGTGAAGCTTGCATCCGAAGCATGGCAGGGAGCTAGAGGAGGCAGTGTCTCGTTCCCTCTCAGGGAACCATTGCTATATTCGTAACCTGAGAATTTCCCTGTCAAGGGAACTTCGAACTGCGTCCTCTGGAGGGACACTATGGGGAACAGTACACCCACGCCGCCATGCTGAGGGGAGTGCAGGCCAGAATCATGGCAAACACTAAGTACCAACTGGGAGCAGAGCAATTGGAGGACGGAACGTACAGATGTACCATGGCGTCCAGCCCCAATGGAGCTGGATGAGTCAGAGGAAACCAGAGGGAATAGTGCGATGCTCTCTCAAGCCGCAACATGGACTCCGAGCTCCGAGCAGCATGCTCATAGATGACCCTTTCAGAAAAGGGGAGCGCTGCTAACTACCACGAGAATTTACCACACAGCCCCCCAAGGGAAGTCGTGGACTAATGGTTAGAGGGTTGGACTCCCAATCGAAGGGTCGTGAGTTCTAGTCTCGGGCCGGACGGAATTGTGGGTGGGGGAGTGCATGAACAGCTCTCTCTCCACCTTCAATACCATGACTTAGGTGCTCCCAACTGCTCCCCGGGCGCCGCAGCATAAATGGCTGCCCACTGCTCCGGGTGTGTGCTCACTGTGTGTGTGTGTGTGTGTGTGTGTGTTCACTGCTCTGGGTTAAATGCAGAGCACAAATTCTGAGTATGGGTCACCATACTTGGCTGAATGTCACTTCACTTCACTTCATGTTGAGGGGCAGTGCTTGAGGTGTATAACAAATACACACTGGTTGAATGAAACCCAAGGAACCCCAGGGCTAATCATCTTAAGGGGAAGCGGAGCGCGTAACCCCTACCGTACAGGATTTCAGAAAGTGCGCAGAGTCTTGCATGCACACTTACCACTTACGTGGATTTCAGACAGTGTGCAAAGTGTTCACGTGCACTCTGACCACCATGTGGTTTTGAGAAAGTACACAGGCTTAGCATGTGTACTGAAAAGTTACCTGACAACAACAGTATGTGGGAGCTCACCTTCAGAGAGGCCTGGTGAAGCCTACTACCTTGCTTCCCACACGCGGGACTCGCTCCGCGGTGGGTGTCGCCCGGGGGGGCGAACCCATGCGGCACGCCCGCTTGCCGAAAGTCTGTGATCATGGCCACCTCATACCGGAGCACGAGGCCGGAACTGAGAACTGTAAAGGAAACTCACAGAGTTTGTTGGTAGTCATATTACCACCAGCAAAATAACACCCATAAGCAGAAAGGGTTATATACTCATCCACCCTCCTGTACTTGAGTTCCGCTTTATGGGGCGCCCCTTTTGGTCCGGACCGTCAGTAAGGTGGTCACCATGAAAATAGGACCAACCAAAACATCACATGTCCAGGATAGGAGACTGTTATGTGAGAAACTTTTCACCTAACCTCGATCAGGTGGAGCGCTGGTGGCTACATGGGAATTAGGCAGGGGAGAAATAAAAACAGAAGTTAAAAACATCCAAAAGAAGTGAGTAACTCCTAGGTATCGCTCCGATCCAGACAAGAACGCTGCCTCGTCTGAAACACATCCCTCAGATCCTGCTTACCTCTTCGTGACCCGCGATTCCTCTTGCCCCTGCCCTTAGGCGGGGGAGGAGCGCGAGCCGCGACACTAGCCTTCTGCGCCCGTCTTCGATCCTCAGAACGAAATGGGCCAGGTCCCCTTTTTGTTCGTGCTCGGATCTGGACCTTCGCGGGATGAGGGATTTAAAGGCAGCTGAAAGGCCTCGCCTGTATCCAGGTCCCTCAGCAGGACAGCCTGGTAAGCCTGAAGCACTGCCATCGTGTGCAACGAAGCCACAGCCTGACCTGCTGCTGCGTATGATTTTCAATTTAAGCGGGATGTATCCTGGAAGGGCTTAGATGGCAAAGAGGGAGATTTTAGGATTTTTCCCCCACTGAGAGATAGCTAGCCAGCATCTCTTCTACAGGGGGCATCCTCTCATATCCGTTCTCATGCATGCCATCGATATCAGCATAACTCGTATGCTGAAACCGATGGATGCGAGAGGAAAATGGCCTCTTCCATTCCTTTTCGACTTCTGCATGTAAGTCAGGCAAGAATGGAAGGCTCACCTGGGCTGGAAGGCTATGGTCAGACAAATAACGCTCATCGAGGCGACCTCGCGACGTTACCTTTCTGGCACGCTTCCATGGCAACTCTAATTTTGCCGTGGTGCGATCCATAACCTCTAACAGCTCCCCATACGCAGAGCAGGAGAAATGAGAAGGCTCAGCCTCAGCTTCTTCGCCACTCTCAGACATCTCCTGTTCTTTCTGGGTAGAACCCAGCAGAGCACTTACTTCAGTATCAGAAGGGGTTAATGACAACACATCTTCCTCCTGAAGTTCATTCTCATTTGCCGCCTAAAGTCCCTCTCTACACTCCTCAGCGAGATCAACCTGTGATTCCCACGAGCTCATTCTCCTCTGTGCCTTGGCAACTGCGGGTCCTGAGCCGCGGGATCCAGATGGCTGACCCTCTTTCCTCAAAAAGATAGACAAACGAGAGCAGAGCTTTTTCACAGAAAAAAAGCTTGCAGTGCACACAGATTCCCCCCTCAAGGACACCGCGCGCGTGCTCTTTGCCCAAACAAGAGACAAGTGAAGAGTGTGCGTGTCATCAGGTGTCAAATAACGCTGACACGGATGCACACACCGTTTAAATGCCTTGCTATTGGATGCCATGATAACAATAATAGAACGCTCTTACCGTTTTGGTTGTTTCTCAGATGCACGCTTCAAACAAAGCAGTCAATGAAGACGAAGAAGATTAGTGACGGGTCCTACGGGCACGTATTTATAGACGTGCCGGTAGCGAGAGGCAGAGGCTGTTTTGTTTGTAAATTAGGTGTCCCTTTAATATATGAATTTGTTATTTGTAATACATTCCAGTGTTGTCAGGATATTCACATGAGGCAGAGGTAAGTGAATTCAAAGCACAGTGTTTATAAAAAAAAATTAAGTTCATAGTTGGGGGTTTTCAGGTGCAGGCTATGTGCAGATCACAGGGTGCAGGGTTGAAGACAGGTGAGTACTTCCTTTGCAGGAGTGTCAACACCACACAGTCACAGATTGTTAATATAAAATCCTTTCTTTCCTTTTAAGATGCATAAGCTATAAAGCTGACTCATGGAGAACACAGGAGACTAGAGGGATCGTTGGATCTCAGGTAGCAGGAGAATGCTCAGGAGTCCTGGGGGTAGTAGAACAATGACACCGGTTAGTGTTTCAAAGATGAGTATACTTTACATCTTGTCGTTTGCGGTGCATCACAGGATCGGGAGACAACAGCGTATGGTCTTTTCCTGTTGGAGGCTTGACCCAGAACTGGGGCTGAGGTGACTGCTTTATAGTTTCATTTGATGAGGTCACTGATAAGGAACAGGTGTGGGTGATTAGCTTGATCGGTTCCTGACAAGTGTATTAACTTTATTTAATATCCTATGTTCAATTAGACCCAGGTTTAATATTTACTTATATACTTACATATGATAACACGATTAGTTTGTTATTAATTTGTTGTCACTATTTCAAAATAAGCACAAAGCTTTTCTTTTTCCTTTTCTTTCACATATCTGCAATCGATGTCTGATCAAACTGACAGGCTGCACATTATTTTGGCTTGATGAAAAACCATGAAATCAGCTGGGGTCTTTGATTTGACAAGCCATCTTCGAACCCCACAACTCTAAGCCTGTATTTGATTTGGGGCAAAGTGTAATTTATTTTCTGAAATATATTTGATGTGGCTATTTAGCAATTCATTATGAAAGAAAAAAAAAAAAAAAAAAAAACTGGATGTTATTTTCGCTGCTTGCTTCTTGTGTGTGGGTTATTAGAGCAAATATGGGCATTTTTGGAAAAAACCTCAGACCTTGAGATTAAAATACCTGGACTCATTGAGAAACAAGTAAGAAATATTAAATGAAATATTAATAGAAATATTAAACTCTGCTTCAGACAGTCAGCATTCAAAAGAGTTCAGATATTTTACTAATACCAAACATCATCTCATAATATAAGGCCAAGCAGTAAGTGGCTCTTTGGATTGATCTAATGCAAACAGTTAATAATCAGTTTCTCAACATGGAACAGTGAATTTCACACATGAAGGATATTGTAATTGAATCCTGTTTTAGCCCCTCATTTTCACTCGGTAACATTACAAAAAAGGTGTAAAAGTCAGTTTTTGGGCTGATAATTTGACTTGCTATTTTAGCGTGATTAATAAAAACATTAAAATGACAAAATACAAAAAATAAATAAATGCAATTAATCATGTCTCTGACCAGGCAATACTCTGAATATGTGTGTTACCAGTCATGAAGATCTTTAAAGTTCATTATTTATTATAATTTCCTCTAGTCAGTAGGTGAATTAATCATATGTGACATAGGGTGAGAATATTTGGTGCATAACATTATATTCTAGTTTGAGGATAAATATAACCAAAAAAAAAAAAAAAAAAAACAGGACTCCAGGGAAATGTTATCATAAGGATTGTGACAGTATGGGTGCACCCTTTCCTTTATTTCACAGTACTTCGTCTGAAAGCAGGTAACATAGTTTTAAGAAATACAAAATAACACACATTGTGCTCTTGTTTGTATCTGATGCCCTCCATTCACAGATTTCTCAACATTTCTAAATTGAATGAGTTACAGGAGTGCTACACTATGCATTATAAAAACATGTAGGTTACTTGCTAGATTAAGTATAAACCTGACAGCTGTTGAAGTCTACTGAAATGTACTTTCTTAAAAACAAAAAAACAACAACAACAGATCAACAATTAAAGAAAAACACAGTTATACAGATATATCCAGAAGTTTAAGGCTGTTGAAAAGAAAAAAAAAAGGAAAAAAAAAAAAGAAAGAAAGATATTGGACAACCCAGTTACTTCCTGCATTTCCCTAAATGGCAGATCAGTAGTGATGGCCACAGGGTCCGTGCAGTGGCATTCAACATTTACAAAAGCATTTTTACCCGCCAAACAGTAGAAAAGCCTAAAACAATACCCTTAGGTTTATAAACATTTTTGTTTCTTCTGATTGATTAAATATTGTTGACAGATATGCCAAATGCATGAAACTGAAAAGAAGTATGAATATCAAAACTCAGCATAATGCATGAAAAATGGGAATTATGTGATTGTAAAAACAACAACAACAACAACAACAAAGGAACTGCAGCTGAAAAGGCTGCTTTATGTATGTGATACATTCATCCATAGGGCTGTTGGCTCGAGATTGGTGGAAACATCTGCAGATAAATGTGTAATGAGCTGCCACCCAAGCACTTTGGTTAATGATCAGATAACCCCTCACTACTATTAGGCATCGTAAGGTCAAAGCAGAAGTGCATGTTTTGTGGAGTGCTTTACTGGTAAACATATCAGACATAACTACTAAATGTGTATCAAAATGCTCTACTTTTTCATTTTGTTCCACTTTGACACTGCAATCATGTATGCAGATGTTTCTAAACCATCCCAAACAAACGGATTCACTTTGTGATTATGATACACAAATATAACATAATATCAGCCTTGGTGTAATATTGTGCGGTCCGATTAGTGTTATGTATTAAAAATTGGCAAAGCAGGGTAGCGTAAACTGTGGCCTAAAAGAAAATATGCCATTTCATTGACCAGTGCAATGTTTATCCATCAGGACGGTAAACATTCATTTAAGGACAGATAATATCACAGGAGCTAACTCCAAAATCCATGGTCTAAACCTGAATCATACACATTATAGATATTTTTCTCCATTTTTAACAGCGAACGTTGCAAATATAGAAACAGTATCTGTACATAGTTCATTTGTATTTAGAACAAACTCAAATATTGGGAGAAAAATGGTCCATAAATTACAGTGGTCCTGCAGAAGAAATAGTAAGATTTCAAAAATTGTCTGTCACTGTTGGATTCTTTTTAGTCTCACAGTACACAACAGCAAATCCACTGTCACAGGACTTGGCCATGCGGTAATCAAATACTAAAAATCCATTTCAACATATATATTTTATATTTGCAATATATTCTCCCTTTGTTGCTTTAAGTAACATATTTTAATTTTGGTACACAAACCTTTTTCCCTAAATTGAAATTCACTGTAGTTTAATATTTATCCATTAGAATGTGATTTCACTAGATTAAGGATTCCTTCTGGTCCTGTTCATTGTGGTCCTTCAAAAAGACACAGACGAACACTTGAGTAGATTAAGATTTTTGTTGGGCTGACACTCCCTTCCAGTAATCTAGAATGTCATGAAGATCTTCATCCTTAGCAAACTGCACTTTTTTCCTCAGAGCATGACCTGCAGCCATGTACTCCTCATTTTTGTGTCGCTTGCGATGGAGTTTAAAGCGCTCCCAGATGCTGTGTGATGGTTTGCTGTAGTACTCAGGACTAGACGAGTAACTGAGATTGTGGTATTGGGGAGAGAGCTGCGAGTAAGCCAAGTCTCTGGCACGAGGCCGTGTCAGGGGCTCCAAAATGGACGTTTTCCGACTATCTGGTTCTTCCAACTCTTCAATTTGGTGGGCGTCGGGGTAGGAGTGCCGATGCTCACTATATTGACGGATCTTCTCCGCCTCTGCCCTTAGTATCGCAGCTGTGGGTGTAATAGTCAAAATAGTCTCCCCTGTGGGTGAAGTTTTCTCAATATACTTTGACTCTGACTTGTAGGGCCCCTCTGAGCGATAAGGCCTTGGACTCCGCAGTGGACCACCAGTTGCTGTACTTGGACGCTTCGGAGAAGCATCTGATGTGTGATGTCTTTGTAAAGAGTGGTGGTAGCTGTCCTTGTAGACAGGTGACAGGAAGCCAGACTTGCTCTGAGGCTGTTCTGAGATCATTACCAGTTGAGGTTCAGCTGTTGAAACAGCACCAGATTTCACCCCTTGGAAGGAGGTGGACTCTGATTTCAGAGCATCTATACAATTGGTAATAATCTGGTTGACCTTGTCTACTTCCTTTGCGATTGTCGATATCTCGGGAACTGAGCCTTGACTGTTGCCAGGCATAGACATCTCACATTCCCTTCGATCTAGGTGCTCCCCAGTTCTCACTTCCATGTAATTTCCTTTGGCCATTTTTGGAGTGTCACTAATGTCTTGAAGTTTGTATTGCTCCATTCCACTGCCGGAAGGTAGATAGGGCATGCGGGTCATGTTCTCCCCAGCCATAATTTGCTTTTGAGACAGCCTTGATATCGTCCTACCCTCTAGCTCACCACCATATTTAAGCTCAATTATGTTCTTCTTTAAGCTTCCTGCCTTTTTGTGCTTTTCATCTTGTTGTCTCTTTTTTCGCAAGCAATAGTACACTATCCCTAAAACAATTACCATACCAAAAAGACATCCTATGATAGTCATTATGTAGTGAGTGGCTGATGATTTACTAGTTTCTGGCTCTTTTCCATTCCTACGCCCTGTGGATAGTGTTAAACAAGTATGATTGAAACGCAACGAGTTTCTTATGGAAGCCACACAGTAGGTGTAATCGGTGTGGGGTTTCAGGTTTTTCAGTTCAATGTCCTCCTTCTGTCGCTTCAGATTCTGTATAACAGTGAAGAAGCTGTTATTGTACAGGACAAGGATGTACATCTTCTTGTAGGGGTAAGGGATCTGAACAGTGATTAATGCATTCGTGTGAGACACTTGCTTTAGTTTCATGATTGGTTTCACATCTAAGTCAATGTACGTGGGACTGATGCTGATTTCCTCTGGCTCAGTCCCTGAGGGACAGTCTTCCAGCCCACATGGTGTAGAGTCTGGAGGGTAAGTGGTGGTCTCAGTAGGCACAGGGATGTACGGAGTCGTGTAGTCCTCCGTGCACACAGTGGACAGCATATGCAGAGCATTCCGGTATGTGGGATTGTTTGGATTCTGACTTAAGAGACTGTAGCCCGAGACTCCTGCAGGAGAATCGCACACCATCCGTTCACTTGTCCTGTTGGGAAAGACAGAGAGCCACTTGACAAACCCCAAGAGCTCACAGGAGCAGTTGAAAGGATTGGTGTAGAGTTCACAGGTGGTCAGCTTTGTTAGGCTGGTGAAGGTGGACCCATCAAGCACCTGGATGCGATTCATAGAAAGGTCGATGTTTTCTATGTTTGGGCACTCCCAGAAGGCATTGGGTGTCACAGTCTCAATCAGGTTGGCCTGGAGGTAGAGGTACTGCAGCTTTCCCAAACCCCTGAGAATCCCTTCAGTTAAGTTACGTAACTTATTAAAACCCAACTGGAGAACCTGCAAGTTGAACTGGGCTGAAAAAGCACCATCCTCAATGTAATTAATCTCATTCTTGGTCATATTCAGGTATGTGAGGTTGGTAAAGCGGCTAAGGGCAGAGTAGTGGATGCTCTTGATCTTGTTCTCATTCAATCGAAGGTCCACTATGGTGCTGTTGATATGCTGAGGGATGGCCTCATAGGGTGGCTGGTTTTGGCTGCAAATTGCCAGCCACACAAAGCCCTTTTCACCTTCTATGAGCCAGCAATCCCCCCTCACTCCACTTATGTGAGTCAGATAGATTATGGCCAAAGACCAGAAGAAGGCACTCTTCACCATACCTCCATTACTAGCTCCTAATGCCCTCCTGGAAGCCATGAGCAATGCCAGTTGGTAGCAGCTTGGGGTGCCACTTGAGTTTGAACTAGGCTGGATGGAGCCTCACAGTATTTAACAGGGTAATAAACCCTTTCCCTTCAGCCAAGGGATAAAAACTTCCAGTCTCTGGTCCAGAGAATTATTTCACATGAGTTGGGGTGTTCTGCACTAATATGTCAGCCCCTTATTAAACCCGCTGACCATAACTAATACATTTGCAGGTTAAGTCTCCAATGGAGAAGTTTTCACACCAGTGGAGTGCTTGAGCTGGGTCTTAGTCTTTCACCAATTCAAAATGGCCTGTGCTTATTTCCCCAGGGTAGAGCATTGTAGATGGCTTTCATCCTCTTGTCTTTTCTTCTCTTCCACCATTTTAGTCTCATTTATAGGCCCAGAGGTACACCCTGGATAAGAAAAGAAAAAAAGGAAGCATTGACTGATGCTCACAAAGTTTTTAAATTAAAAAAGCAATATTCGAAATACAGTTCAACTTGCGACAGCAGTTATGACATGTTCCATACTATACAAGCAGCATGCTATGTTTGTGTGCAGGCTCAAAGGAATAATTCATATATTTCATTGTATGTATTTCCCTGATGTCTTACTCATATGTCTGTGGACCTGTGAAAGGTAAAAGAATAACTTTGTTATCTGACCATCAATTTTTTTTTGTACACAATTTCACTTCCCTTCAGTTTCTGTGACATATTGCTATTATCAGAAACCATTGGCCAATTTCCTCCTGACAGATAAAAGAAAGCAAAAGCGTCCCAGTTCTCCCTCCATTAACTCTGAGACCATCAAAATGAGCAGAAACAATACTTGGTGGGTAAAACGGATCAATTACATTTCGTCCTTTAAAATGTTCAAGTGAAAACTGATTGTAAGACGCTCTGGATAAAAGCGTCTGCACAATGGCTTAATATAAATGTACATTTGAAACAACCAGTGGCTCTGGAGACTATTTTATAAAAATCAAATGCATCCATATTGCAGAGTTTGGAAGATTTGCATTTAATCTTATATACTTGATTTATAGGAAATACTCATTTTGGAGCAAAAAAACCTGACCAATTACTAAACACTAAAGTCTTATGCAAGCCTTTTCTTCAGAAGGAAATCAAATGAGAATAGTATTTATTTTAAAGACACTGCCCTCACAAAGAGAAGGTACATTCCCTGAGGTGGCAGAGACAAGAGGGAGCTTCAGTTCACTTCACAGTCATCCTAGGCAGTCTTTGAAACCACATTGAGACAGCTCTAAGCAATGTTGGCTGTATCACAAATCATTTTGTGAGTTAAGAGAGGATGGGAACTGGAACAATATTAAAGTCATTCAGTGTCTCCTTGAAGCTGGTGAAAGCTCCTAAAAGCCTCTTCACTCACTGGAGGAATATTTTTAAAACTTGCACAATATGGAATTCTTTACAGAGATTTCCACTGCACTAAAACTCATTCTAATTACCCTGTCTGGTTGACCCACTGTAAGCCGTAACTTCAGCAGCTACTTGCCCTGTGAAAGCCACGTTTACATGCAGAGAGGGAGCACACTGATTTTAAGCGAGTCAATTATGCAAGAAGGGCTTTCACTGAAGAGGACAGAAGCATTTCTCAAGTGCATAGATGGACATGGTCCATAAAGCTCTCTATGGAAGGCAGTGGATCAAATATGGTATTTTATGGGGGAATCTGGGTTTCCCCCAAATGATGCGTTGGTTTTTCTGTGTGTAAGATCACACTACAGTGTACAGCACAAATTACATCTTGTGCATCTTATTAAATTTTTGTTAATCATCGCTCAACTGAATTTTAAGAATTTAGAGGAATCCAAAAATCTGAGTAAACAATGGAAATCTGGGATTTAAAATCCCATTTAAACCAAATAAATAGTTTTAGGAAATAAAAGTTAATGTTAATGAAAAATGACAGAAAGAAGAATAATCAGTAATCAGCATTGTTACATTGACCATGTGACTGTACTGACTGTCAGATGTTCTTCTATTGAAGCTCAAGATCCTCTTTGGATCAGCTCAAATCATGTTGGAAAACATGATCATTAGATTTTACACAAATCTGTGGAGTTCATGCAGCATGATTGCTGCTTCCATGAAAGCAAAATAATGTGATGCCAAATCAGAAGGTCTAACTTGTTGTTATTTAACTTATTTTCTTTTTTTTCCATTTAGATTTTCAGTTGTTAAAATTCGATTGATAACACTTCAATTGTTATTCTAATAATATAACATGTAATTCAAAATATGTAATTATTACATTAGGGTTTTCTTTTTTTTAATTATTTATTTATTTTTTTGCTCATTTATAAAAAGCTAAATAAAAGCATTTTGATTCATTGTCTTAGTCTTTTATAGCACCCTGAATCAGAGTATTGAAGTATAATTTTATTGAAGTATAACTTTACTTCACTGTTTATTTTCTGATATTTTTTTACTTGCACTCCTTACATTTTTTACACAAATATCTGTACTTTCTACTTCTTACATTTTCAGACCAGACTCATTACATTAGTAAGTTACTCACCTTTTTCAACCTAATGTAATACAGAAAACAAAACCCCACATTGGTCTATTATTTCCCTGCTATCACAGCCACAGATGTAGGCTAGTTGCTGAAGTTACCACGGAGCAAGGCAGAAGGGAGCAAAGAGAATGTCTGATGTTATTGTAGAACGATAAGGACGTAGATATGTTAACATTACTGAGAAATTATAGGCGTTTCCAGAGCTGTACAGTGCGACACATCACGCATGCTATGAAAAAATCAGTCCGAACGATTAATAAATTTACCACAGTAGCAGACGTGCAATACAATTTTGCAATGTGTGTGAGTCTGTTTACAAACCTTTTGTCAAAATGGTAAAATTTACAATTTACAAGATAATTTCTTTAATTAATGTATTTAGTCCAAATTCACTTCAACATCAGATGTTTGAAATAACTTCCTTTTGTGATCTGACATGGTTTCATATCAGATAATAAAGCAAAAATCATATTATTATAGTATTCTGTTAAGGGATAGAAGTCGATTAACACTACATTACAAATATATTATATTCTTATAAAAATACCAGAAATGGTCTGAAGAAGACAGATAAACCACATTTTGTCGCAACTGTATATTTATTGTAAAGATGATTTATCAGGAAAAACACCTTTATCTGCATTTTTTTTATTCAAAGAAAACAAAATTGTATATTTTATACAAGTGCAAGAATAATACAATACAATTTTGTATAAAATCATAATAAGAAATAAGCACCCTGGGGAAAAATAAATAAATATGGTTGTTCAGCCTGAATACATTAATTAGCTAACAAAATTTAAATTGTGAGTTTTTGTTTTTGTTTTAATGTATTAATATAATGTGTGGTCCAGTTACCAGCATGACACTAAAACAGGTAGTAATGCTTACTCTTTACTTAACTACATGTAATAGCCCATACTTTTTATTTTAACTTGGGAAAAAATTGTAGTCAGTACTTCAACTTTTACCAGTCTTTTTGAACATGAGTATCTGTACTTCTAAGTGAAGAATGTGTTAACTTTTGCTATTTCTGCTCTGAATATATGACAAACACAATATAAATTATATTTTCCCATATCTTGTTGTCAGGGGCGCTGCCAGGAATTTTGGGCCCCATGACAAAAAAAATCTAATTGGGCCCCCTCTGCGAAGCTGTTGTCACCACATCTGTAGGACCTAACTGTCCCATCAAAAGCTTTACATAATTTTAATCAAAGGCTTGCAACTGTCTTGCTGCTTGTAGTTCAATACTACTACTAGCACATGCTGGTGATTTGTAAATGCAAGTCTGCATACAGTATGCAGTTCACTATTTGATGCAAGATTTAAAGCCACCATAAAAATGTCCTTAAAGCAACACTATGTAACATTTTTTACTTTAAAATAATGTTTCCAAAATTGTTTCAGTGGTTCATCAAGTTGTAACAGGGTGAAAGGCCTCCCTGGAATGATGCTAAGACATTAACACAGTGGTAGCTAATTTATATGTAGTTTTCAAATTAAAATAATCATTAATTCTTCTCTCTTTAGACTAAATCAAGCTTATGAGAAATTTGAATCAAGGAATACATTTGAAAAAGTGTGTGTATTTGAGCGCTGAGAACTGATCGCTCTGTATGTGAGAACTGAGGGAGTGGAGCGTGCGCACGAGAGAACACTTCTATCAGGGTGATTCCACCTATCCAGCCTTCAGTACCTTAAAGTTAATCTACAACCAATTGTGACCCCCAGGAAAAAATGGGACATCTGGTCACCTCATCCCTGCCCCTTTGGGTGCTGAGGCCATTGTTTCAGATCACTAGTTCGCATTTTGGTAGTCTATCCATCCACTGCAGCTGTTATACTATCTAGATATACAAACGGCCCTTATCCGATCGCAATCCAATGACAGGGACGCATATTCTGAAAGAAAATAGCCTATAGGATGCATTTTGAATGTCCAATAGTCCTCAAGTAACATTTTAGTCCAGTCTCGTCTAGTTAATGAAAATGCACATTAAATTTCGTCATTGTTTCGTCATCAGATATTATTTTTAGCTCATCAACGTCTCGTCTTCGTCACATAAAAAAACAATTTCGTTAACAAATATTTTTCGTCGTTGTCTTCGTTAATTAAATTAACACTGCTAGGGCTCTGTGCATTAATTGACTGTCTGCAACTAACCAAACACTGTCACTGATGAGTGTGCTAAGGCAGGACCAAACCATTTCATGCAGATACAGGGGGGTGGTCGGTCAATATGGATGTTTTATTTTTTGGTCAATGGTGATATTTAACTTTTATTGCCAAAATAAGAAAAATCAAAGACATCATTCATTGTATTAGTATTTAAAATATACTCAATGATGTTTTATATAGTGTATCATATAATACAAATTTTTAATTAGCTTTTACCTATTTTTTGGGCCCCTTGTCAGTCAGGGGCCCTTGGAATTGTCCTAACTTTTCCCCCCTATACGGCGTCCATGCTTGTTGTTTTTGTTCACAGGAGCTGATAATATCATCACCGCAACTAGTTATTGAGATACAAGAGTTGGACAAGGAAACCAGCAATGTGGTTATTTATAGAAATATGTGTGTACACATAACAAGCATATGTACATGTCCCCCTTGAGACTACAAGCTAGCAAGATTCTCTGTGTTTGACACTGAAAAATTACATTCATGACATTCAAGTGATTTGTTTTGATAAATATTGTTAGTTTCATCAGACTGAGAAAGACAATTGTCATACTCTGCATGTACAATTAACAATTAGGAAAAAAACTGCTAAAATGTAACATTCAAACTTTAATTTACTTGTGCATATACTCCATAATAATATTTTTTTATACCATTGTAGCAAATTTAAATGCAGATCTTGTCAGTCAAATAAAAAAATAATTTGCTGTGAACTAATTTTCAACGACATGCAAATACAACAAATAATATATTGATTTCTAAAGCCACTGTTTGTTTAATTAACAATTTACTTGTCTGCCACAAAAATGCAGTGTCTTAAATTATTTTAATTCATGGGTACTTCTCAGCAAATATTGACATAGGAGACTAATTAATCAGCAAGCATATGATGCAAGGAATTTCATTCCATTTTCTTTTGTTTTATTTTATTGGTGGTTAGCCCTAATTTTTATTTATGTCTCTGAACCGAAGCCAACATAATCATATTCCATTTCTTTTAATTGCCAGTTCCCTGCCACTAAACTGCCACACTGCAATCAATCTAGGCTCCTCATCTGAGTAAAATTCAAATAATTCTAGAATATGTTAGTGGAGAAAATTTCCCATGCAACCCAATTACAAAGAGTTTTTTTGTATATATTGTCCATGGTGTCTACATTCTTGTGTGATAGGCAACCGGGCCAATGTAAAATAGTATATCAACAGTCAATAGGGTGGTGTACTTGGACATTTTCAAAAAACATAAGCCTTTAGCCTCTAGACAGCTCCTATTATTTGCTGAAGCTCAGCGCTTCTACTCTGAGGTGAAAAAAAAAATTGTGTTCACGATAACCATGCCCCCGCCTCGCCTGCTCTCGGCCCATATTTTTCTATGGCGACTGATAGGACAGTGACAGGACAGGCAAGTGACAGGATGATAGACCGCTTCATCATGGGACACTGCTCTCTGGATGGTTTAATCCTCTGCCCGTGCCGCTCCCTGGTTTCAGCTGGCCTGTGCATACAGATATCCTGCTGTCCAGAATGGCAGCTGCTGACACGAGTGCCCCCCTGTTACGGGCAGGTGCAGAGCAGGAAACTCAGCAGGTGGATATATTCTGTGGTGAATTGAGAGCAGAATGACGCTCGAGGTAATGGAGGCTTCAGTACCAATCAATCAGATCCATCAATGACACTTAAAGGTCAGAGGTCAACTTCTCAATCAGATGACCTTTTCTCTATTTGGTTTGTCTTTTTTAGACCTGCGAGCTGGTGTCTATGTTAATATGACTGAAGTCAGACATTTTAAAGATTAGCCCAGGGACAAGACATTTTAGCATAGGATGTACGGTTCCCTTTAAAGTTAGTCACGTTTGACGTTACATAGACACTGACGTTAGGGATCCACTCATGCATCCACTCATTCAGATTTTTGCTTTTTAAAGATGATTCTCCGTCAAAGTGTTTCTGGATGTAGTCATTTTTTTGTTGGCCTCTTCTGACACGATAGCTGTTTCATGTGTCTGATAAGCATGCTGAGACTATGTTTGTGGACTACTCTGGGAGATCAGAAAATTGTAGCTCAAACTTTCTGCCAGGTCAGTCTCCACGGACCTACCGTTTGTCTACAGCATCACGTACCATCGAGCTGATCCATCTCATGTCATGTCTTGCGTGTTATTCGGGGCACCTGAGGAGGATCCGATTTCGATCTCTTCAATCGCAGGGTGTGCCAATGTCCTCTGAAGGATAAAGGCTTAGCTCAGCGTCACCCCTTTGGATTAATTCCTCGGTCGAATGTGCAGGGGAGGTAACAAGATTTTGAAAGGCACCTTTTTACTGCCCAAAGCTGCCTCCCAGCCTCCTCCACCCTCACTACCCTTGATAGTGGGGCCACCTGAGAGTGAGGAGAGTGGAGGAGAGTTGGATTGCAGTGCTGCAAAACACTGTCACCTGGGGGAATCATGCATGTTTCATGTACTTGGCCTTTGAGCATATGTCAGCTTTCACTGCTTAGACTAACTTGTAATTAGACAGGCCGCCTCCACCCTGCATATGAAGACCAAACTTGCAATTATATGAGGGCAAACCCCCGCTTCAGTCTAAAGGTCCAGCGGTACCCAAATTCTCTATGAAAGAGCTGTTTCTTCAGTCTTGGGGTTACACTTGGTGCGGTCTAGCAGTGAGAGATGTGATCCCTGCTCTCAAGCTAAGAGCTCACATTTCAGGGATGAGTTGCTTCCTCACGGTTTTCTGGCCACTTCCTCGTGAGTTCCATGGACCCAGGTAAGTGATATAATCCACTCACTACCCCTTAAAACCTAGAAGTCAAATACATGAATGATAGGTTGTTTATACTTATTGAGATTAAACTATGTCTATGAAAGATTGTTACTGTACTGTGATGAGAGAGTCACAATGCTGAAAAAGGTGTTTTTTGTTTGTTTGTTTTCATGATTTGAAACCAGAATAATGAACAAATGTTGTGTTTGTGGACGAAACAGCCGCAGATCAGTAGCGGACTGCAAAGGCGTCCTGTGTGAAAGCACAATGAGTCCGTGCTGCTTCTGCTCCACATACGTAACTCACACAGACTTCATATGCACTGAAAACGAAGCATGTGTGACTTGGAGCAGGATAGCTACTTCAGTTCCCTATGAGCATTTAAAAAACGCAAATATTTTTGTCTGGTTTTCATCTGTTTGACGCAACATATTTCCAGCCGTACGCTCTCTGTCCGCTAGTGCTTGTCAGTATGTAACGCAAGTGTTTGTTTTTGTGTGAGTGTGCGGATTGTCTTTTTATTACTCAATGAACCCATGTACTTAGTTTACTTTTTGCAACATCACACACTAGGTGTTTCTGTTTAGATAAGCAGCAAAAATCTGTTTGTTTTGGTGTGTCATAGTGTGAAGAGCACAAAAAAAAGAAAAATCACCACACAAATTTTACACACCTTATACAAACCATTTCTATTTATCTATATCTGTCTTTAAATTAGGTAAGATTCCAAACTGTTTTTCTTAATTCAGACGACCTTAAGCATGCAATATCAGAAAGGAATTTCCCAGAGAAAAATTGCAAAGAGTTTAAGTGCATAATATCATCCAAAGATTCAGAGAATCTCTGGGCCCATAGACGGCACTGCATCACATACAGGAATGCTACTGTAATGGAAATCACAACATGGGCTCAGGAATACTTCCAGAAAGCATTGTCGGTGAACAAGATCCACTGTGCCATTCACTGTTACCGGCTAAAACTACATAGGTCAAAAAAGAAGCAAGTTGTTATCAGTGCTCAGTTCAGAAGCCTGAATCTCTGGTGGTATGGGGTTGCATGAGTGCGTGTGGCATGGGCAGCTTACACATGTGGAAAGGCACAATCAATGCTGAAAGGTATATCCAAGTTCTAGAACAACATATGCTCCCATCCAGACGTCATCTCTTTCAGGGAAGATCTTGCATTTTCCAACATGTCAATGCGACACCACATACTGCATCAATTACAACATCATGGCTGTGTAGAAGCAGCCGGGTACTGAAATGGCCAGCCTGCAGTCCAGATCTTTCACCCATATAAATCATTTGGCACATCATAAAGAGGAAGATGCAACGAAGAAGACCTAAGACAAGAATGGGACAACATTCCTATTCCTAAACTTGAGCAACTTGTCTCCTCAGTCCCCAGACGTTTGCAGACTGTTATAAAAAGGGGAGGGAATGCCACAAAGTGGTAAACATAGCCTTGTACCAACTTTTTAGAGATGTGTTGATGCCATGAAATTTTAAATCAACTTATTTTTCCCTTAAAATTCTACATTTTCTCAGTTTAAACATTTGATATGTCATCTATGTTGCATTCTGAATAAAATATCGAAATTTGAAACTTCCACATCATTGCATTCTGTTTTTATTAACAATTTGTACAGTGGCCCAACTTTTTTGGAATCAGGTTTGTACTATTCACATATTTGAGGTTTCTGAAAGAAGACTTTTTATGCACACCAAGGCATTAATTTGATGAAAAATACAGTGGAACAGCAATATTGTGCATAATATTTTTAAGTTCAAAAGAACAATGTTTATTTGAAATATAAATCTTTTTTTTTTACTTTGTATTTAACTCTTTATGGCACTTTTGATCTATTTAATTTGTTTAGATTTATTTAGATTTTGCTGAATTGAAATGGTAATTTCTTTAAAGTAATAATATAATATCTTATTGACTTTCGAATGATCGTGCAAATAACTTTAATCTGATTTAGGTGCACTGAATAATAGCAACACTGTCATACATATTTTCATATAATATTATACCAAATTAAATGTAATCCTTAAATTAATCCTTTAAATCAATCTTTAAATTCAGATTTGTAAATTATAAAATATGCATGTGCAGTTAGAAAACTTTACTTCTGCCACTAACTTCTGTTTTGTTGACTGTGTCAACTAGTTTTGGATCACATGATTTCAGTTGTCCTTGTTCCATACATGGTAATAGCTGAAGGAAAAATTATGTCTACAAACTCTCCCAGTGCATCTGTATTACATTCATTTTGTAAAGTAAACTATAAAAGGCAAATTAATTTTTGGAATTACACAAAAGTGAAAATAAAGTGATCCCAGAGGGGACTGCATTCGCAAAGGACAAACAAACTGCGGGCAGCTTAGATGGTCTGAGTCTTCACATACAAGCTTCAATTCATGCCTACCACCCTGAAACTAAGTAAGTGGTAGCCAGAGGCTTATAGAAACTATAAGCGAGTGTGTATTTTTGCATTTAAAATGACAACACAAGTAACAAATATGGTGATATCCACACTTGTTTCTCACCCATGTAATCTCAGTTGTGCGGACACTTTCCACTCACACATTATCTGTCAAAGTAGAGCCTGTAAAAACAGAAATGTATGTTGTACAGTATGTTGAGTAATTTACACAAAGTAAACAATGACCCACCGACTAGTAAAAAGTCATAAATGCCCCGAAGTGAAGTTTTGATCTGAGAATTTGATGGGTTTTTAAAATAAATTTTACAGAGGTTCAATTTATTTCATAAAAATGAGACATAAAAGTCAAACAACTGCATTGCCTACAATCAAACGTGTTTGAATAAATCCATTTTTGATCCATTTCAGAAAGCCAGTGCCATCTTGACATCAGGACAGAGTCATAGAGTAGCCAGTGTTAAAATTTGTTTTGTCTGAATCTGAATGAGGCCTGAGGGAGGGATTATATGGAATTGTTATTCAGTGTTGGCTGGGTTTGTGTTTGGACTTAACAGTGGTTTACCAACAATGCACATTTCTATCCAAAACTAAACATTATGCCAAGCATTACTGCCTCCCTTCCCACAAATTTGAGCCCTCTCATCGTTCTGTTCTACGTTCATCCACACATATTAATGACTCTCGCTCTGCATATGCCATTAGTGCCTGCTGGCAGACTGGGTTACAGAAATTAACTTTGTTTTCAGGGGTGCCTGAGGAAGAGCACAGACATCCATGTGTTGAGAGTGGCTTGGCATGAGCTATTGGATTGATGCGAAATTGGTTGGACTGAAAAACCTGTCAGGATGTGGCCAGAGCCTCTCACGTCAGTAATGGTGCTATGTGGTAACATGATCATAGTTTGGGTTGGAACAGCCATTGATATTGATCCTGAATTTCTCTGAACAGATGCTTCCCATACAAACAGAAAGAATAAGGCAACTGTGGTACAGGGACTGGAATTCGCTTATGGTCCCTAAAGGGATAGTTCACCCAAAAATGAAAACATGGAGCACAATTTAAATAATTTTTACACAAATCATCACACTATATTCTCACATACAGTATTACTTAAACTAATGTGTTTTGGATAAATAATGAGATTCAAGCTCTGTGGCTTTTGCTTACATTTCTAATTTTCTTAAAGAGGAGGTTGATTGCTATTTAACTTTTTTAACGTTAGTGTGTACTATTCCTGTTTGAGTTAGGGTTAGGGTTAGGGTTGTGACATAACAAAACCCTGAAATTTACATAAACATCCCCCCCGGGAACACATGCAAAAAGGGGGGGGGGGGGGCATGCCTTCAAAACTAGGGGTGCAAGAAAACATCTGTTGATATATGAATCATTATTCTGTCTTTTAATGAATCTAATGGATTAATACATTTTCAAAATCAGTGTTCTAAAACAGTGGTTCTTAATACTTTTCTTTGCGTCCCCCTGCTCTGTATCTCTCTCTCTTTCTCATTCAGATCATCAGCTCTTCAGCTCCAATAAACTGTGTTCCAATTATATACTTCATGTTTATAGACAGACAGATATTTTTCACATAGCTATGAGAAGCATTAAACATGGATGCGCATGCTGTTGCTGTAATGTATTAAAGTTTAATCAGGATAAAACCATATGTAGTATAAAAGCTAACGTCAGCAGTAGCATTTACAAATCTAAAAGTATGAGACAACAACAAACAAAAAACATACCATTAAGAGCCATGCTTGCACAGGTTCTGCGCAATCCTCTTCACTAATATTATCTACTTCCCAATCGGGCTCAAAATTGTAAGCAATACAGATGATGTCATTGTTTACAATACAACCGAAGCACATGTCGCTAAGGTAAGGGGTGGGAGGCGAATATAGTGAATATAGCGAATCACAACACATTGGACCAGCTAACCAATCTCATCGCATATTTCTGAGGGAGGGCTTCATAAAACCAGGAAATGAACGGACCTTTACTAAACTTATTCAAAGAATGACGAACTTCGGCTACTTCTCACACTTTTCAAGTATTCAAGTATATTCCAGTATTCATCATTATCCGTTTCAATAATAAGCTACGGAATTCATATTTCTTTTGAAGCAATACTGCTTAGGAAATGCATCAAACTAAAGAAAACCCCATGAGAAAATCTATCACTTGCAATTTCCAAAATCACATTGTCAAAATCACAATCACCAAAACCATCTGTGCATGTGCTGATCTTTAGAGTGAGTGTCAAGAATATGTTTATAAAATTGCTGGAGTTCTGCATTGATTTCTTATAAAATGTGGTCTGACCTTAATTAAATTAAATTATACAAACACTATCTGCCTAAACAAATAAAATAATGAAAGCCTTTGGAATGGAGGCATGGTTTACACAAACAAACCTTCCTTGATAAAAGCAGGTTTGCCAGTA
Source organism: Carassius auratus (assembly GCF_003368295.1). Taxonomy (NCBI): domain Eukaryota; kingdom Metazoa; phylum Chordata; class Actinopteri; order Cypriniformes; family Cyprinidae; genus Carassius; species Carassius auratus. The sequence continues at coordinate 139,365 of NW_020524290.1, forward strand.
ACCAGGATTTGTGTGATTTGTGCACAGAGGTTCACTTACTTTTTTCAGCCTGTCTCGTCAATGATCACTCAAACTCAAAATAAACTGTTTGTATGTTATGAATTTAGACTGTTTCTCTATAATTGTATGTTCGATAAAGATCATTAATTTTACGGCAAAAAAACAAACAAAAAAAAACATTATCAGTATCAATGCAACAATCAAGAAATCTTTAAAGGGTTTACAAACATATTATTGCTATTCTACATATTTTATTATTACTATTTTAATTTTTTTTTTTTTTTTTTTTTTTTTTCACTGTAATTTGTGATATCTCCCAAAAAAAAAAAAAAAAAGACCAGTGGAGGGCTCACTCGGGAATACTGGGATGATCTAAAAGCAATGAAATTCCTCCATGGCTCAGTCTCCAACTGAACCTGAAAAAAAAGAACAGAGCCAAAATTATAGGCACTTTCCTCTATCTTCAAAAAAAAAAAAACCTTTACATACCAAACTCAAATGTCCATGAAATGAATATCAGAAATCCATCAGGGCAAAATGTGAAATGGGATGACTGATGACTTTAATGGGCAAAAGAAATGGACTCCATCCTGCGACCCATTCTCCCAAGTCTGTGACATTTAAAGCAACAAAATGGCAAAGGCCAAGAGTGTATATAACCAAAGCCAGCATGATACAGAGGCTAGACCCGCTTTAGGTAAAGTTCTGGGTAAACCAACAGAGACTGGCCTCATTAATATAACATAGACATGCTGTTTGTCCAGCCTGACTCACTCCAGTTAGACTGATTTTACCACAAAGTGCAGCATTCATTACAGATGAGCTGCATAACTTATGTTACATGGAATATGTTCACAGTGGACACAGATAAAAAAAATAAAAAATAAAATAAAAACATGATCTGCATGAGCTATAATTTCCATTCACATTTTGTTTCTCATGTTTTTGCTTGCATTTGGCTCCAAACTCCTTCAAAACATGCAGAATCTCTTGCAAATTTTAGTATAAATGCTTCCATTAACAACTCAGGGCATGTGTTGTTATGGAAGACTATACTCCACTCTTAAACAAACTACATAAATAAATGGTAATAGAGTCTGCAGGGACACTTCCTAGCTCCACTTTATCCTCTGCCCATTCCTCATTAATAGCCTGAGTCTCTATAGTCCAGCAGAGGCCATGTGTGCTGTAGACCAGAACAGTCTGGGTCTTCAAGCCAGACGGAGCATCCTCTGGGAGTGCACAGCTGCTTCCTGGTCTGGGTGACATTTCGCTTTGGCGAGCATGCAGAGCAGCGATGACTTTTTCTGTTGTTTCTTGATGCACAACCTAATGAGATGGCTATAGATAAACTCAAATGTTTTCACCACACATTAAGCACTTTGGAATGCTCTTTGTTATGATTTAAAAGAAAACTGTAATTAGGAAAGGGAATTACAAATTTGTTTTTCTTTAATATTTCAATTGTTCCTACTAGACTGCAAAGAAATGAAAGGGAGGGACTTTTGAGCAACTACGCTTTTTCCTGACAAAAGACCACAGGAATCTTGAGTGTGTGAGAGATCTTAATGTGACACACCAGTAGTGTAGCCAGAAAAGAGACTCTGGGTGTGCAAATGAAAATCTGGTTGTGCCACATTTATTGTCAGATTACTGTGCAAAATTATGGGATAGTATTTTTGTTGCACTGCTTCCGTCCAACCATACTCCTAGTGGTAATTTGCAGGTCGTGTCAAAATGCAATTAATTGTTAAATGTAATAATTTTCTTCCAAATACGATAATTTAGAACTTCTGGTACGATACTTGGACATTTCCAATCTGGCAACAGTGTTTGTTGATGTAGGGCCCGGGGAGGGAGAAACATCCTCGTCAGGTGTAACATGAAGGCCTTGTGTCTGGCTGTCCATCAAGCCAAGGTTTTTTGCTAAAAAAAAATTAAGAAAGGAGATCTGCGACATATTGCTAGCTAGCAATGTGCAATCAAAAATTATCTGTTTATTTCATAGACTGCTGGGTTCACAGTCAGCTGCTCTTTGCTGATTGGTTGGCAGTCCAAATGTCGGCAGATATATTTTAACAAAAATAATTTAAAATGTAAATTACATTTTAACATTTTTAGCATTATTGCACCATATATAGGATTCTTATTTCTGTGCCCCTGAGAGTATGATTTAGAATGTTCAGTGACGTCACAGATCTGGCGCTGAGCCAGAGACGGACGAGCTCAGCGCTTGTCATTAATCACAATTAATAATATGCAGTGCTTTCAACCACATGATGTTTATTTTAGGTTTCATACATGTAAATATACATAATCACTAGTAAAACAATACATTGGTAGTCTGTAAAATACACCGATGTCTATGGAAGCAGCAAAAACTATCTAATCAAATGTAATTTGCCAACGTGTTTTATTCATATATCAGACATAGCAGAACAATAAAGTGTACTCTATTCTTCATGTATTTCGGGAGAAACTGGGGAATTCAAGTGCTGTACGTTAAATCCGGCTGACAGGACTATAGAGAGCTAATCTCGTTATAGATCAAGATAATTTATAAAGGTTTTTAAACGAAGAATCGGAATATCAGATAGTTGACTTGGTAAGCAAGTTTGTGTATATATTTTAATAAAAAATGAAAAACTAAATAAAATGAATAGCGATACATCTGTTAGTGGCTGCGGTGTGTAACGTGACAATAATGACGCGTCGCCATGGAAACAAGGAGTCAGTTAAAATATTTGTAACTTACACGTGAAAGGGTTAATTTAATAATAATTATATATATATATATTTGCCACTCTGGGTGGCACAGGCACACCCTGGCACACCTGTGGATATGCCACTGTGACACACTGTGAAAAGTCTGCAATCAAGTCATAGGATTCAATTTGAACTCAAATATTTCTCATTAGATTCTTCCTAAACCAAATGATCTGAGCCAGTGATATATTGTGTGGTAGATTTACATCTTCAAATGTTTGGGGTTGGAAGATTTTTTAATGCGAAAGAAGTGTCCTCTGCTTACCAGGGCTGCTTTTATTTGATCAAAAATACACTTTTAAATAGATATGTCTAATTGCATAGATGATTTTGGTTAAATAAGAGCTCTAGAGTGACTGATAAAAACATTTCTGAACTATGAATTTTAACTTCTAATCATGGAGCCTATTATAAATTCTAAGACCCTGGTCTCATAAACTGTGAAATTATTCTTAGATCAAGTAAATAATGATGAAAAACATTTGCCCTGTAAGAAATTCATGACAAATATTTCAGTTCATATTGACTTGACTGCAGACTGAGCAGTTAGTAAACAATTTAAGCTCTATATACTGTACGCCCACAAAATTATTATTGAAACATCAGAGTAAAGGTTTACCAAAATAACTGAGAACTCATTTGGGTCTCCTTAGCTGTGAAAAAACAACTTCTGAGCAATGATATTATCCTCTGAACTGGACTGTTTTCCAGCACATGCAATGGCTCTAAAATACTAATAACTGGCAGTGAAAATACCTTGAGAACATCTATAAATCTTCTGGATCTGCATCATAAACTGAATTCTACACATACAAAACTATTCAAAGCAGTACTGGAGAATCCCATGTGAGTAGCAATTGCTGCTGCTTGAAATCCGGTTAGACTGAACGGAGCCGCTATTCTACTGTGCTCTTCTACAGAGCCCTGAGGGTTCAATACTCTGTGATGAGAACATCAGTCTTAGCAAAGTGCAGGTGGTTGGACCTTCACGCCTCATAGAGGACGCAGATACACTGTCTACTGTAACTATCTCACCACCCAGGACCCGTCAGCAGAACTGTCAGACTAAATCACAGCAGCGGTGGGAAACGTTCACAATTTTAAAGGGGTCATGAAATGTCAACATGTTCTTGATATTTACCCATATAAGAGGTTATGCTACAATAAAACATAGTGGAAGTTTCATACCTCAAAGGGTTAATTGATGCTATTTAAATTTCTCCTTTCTCTTTGGGGCGTTACAAGCTCTTGGTGCCTAAAGAAGATCTGTAAAGTTGCAAAAACGAAAGTCTTAAATCCAAAGAGATATTCTTTATAGAAGTTAAGAGTCAAACACACCCTCCTAAAATGCCTCATTCAAACACGCCCTCACATGTCTACATCACGATGTGGATAGATTGGCCTAACGATGCCCAAATGTATACGCAAAGAAAAAAGGCGTATTTTTTTTCTCGCTATTGCTGCTGGCGCCATGTTGTGGAGAAGCTGTGTGTTTCATTGTGAAAGCGAAACTAATTCCAAAAGAGGACGCAACTAGAAATCAGTGGTTAAGTTGTATTTATAACACTGTTCCAGAACAGTTCATCCCAAATATTCAGATGCAGACATCCCAAGTCTCCCGAAAGTTCCGGGAGTCTCCCGCATGTTGAAAACTGAGACCCGCAAATGAGTTAAAATCTCCCGGAATCTAGACCGAGCGAGCAAAAGCGCGCATGCGAAACAGATACTTTGTTTCAAACCGTGTAGCGCGCGCACGGTGGAGAGGGAGAGGGAGCGAGAGACCTTGCGTGTGTGTGCTAATGTGCGTGTGTGCGAAGCGCATGTAAGACAGAGAGCATCATGATTGGCCTGTTTCTGCAAATTAACCAATCAATTGTCAGTGTGGGCGGACTTTTATCTCTTCTCCCGAACAAAATTAATCAGTTATGTCTATCTAGAAACAGGAGCACCATGGCAGAGGGAAAGTGCCACAAAAAAAAAAAAAAAATTAAGTATAAGACACATTTTATGGCAGACTACACGAAAGTGTACCCCTGTCTTATAGATGTAAAACATAATGACAGTCTTGCTCAAGCATTGCCCATGGCAGGTTAAATGATTGCAAAAGGAATGTTTGAGGTGAGTTGACAAGTTTCATTTCATCTGCATATTATTCAGGCTAGTTGCCAAGGCTACATGAAAACAACAAACTCTTTAGACCTGTTTAAAGGTGCAATGGAAAATAAATAAAAGCAGTTTACATAAATTGTATAAGCAGATTATATAAATAGTAAAAGTAATCTACATAATTAACGAATAATTACATAGGCCTATAGCTTACAGAAATAATATTTTATGCTATATCTTTTAGGGACCACAACATGTTAGGGAGGCTAAGGGCAGGGAACTTCTCCCATTCAGATAGGCAAAGTCTCACGGAGAAGGTGACTACAGCTGAGATGTATTTCCTTCCTTTTTTTTGTGTGTGTGTGTGTGTGGGGGGGGGGGGTCTTCGGGATACCTCCATGAAATGACTTTTTGCAGGTTGGGATGTCTGCAGATGTGTGTTGCACATTTTATGAAGTAAAATTGTACCAGTAGGGTACAATGCCTAAAATAGTATATAGATCTGAAAATGCATTTAATGAGCCATTTAAGAGCTTGCTCACAATTCCATTGTTATTTCTTTCTAAATTCAAATCCAAATTACAGATCTACGTATATCCTGTTTGCTACCTCAAATTCATTAATACTTAATTGATTTTTGAATTCTGCACAATCTAAACCACAGAACCTCCCCATTGTTGCCCCCACTGCCTCTTTTATCTCTCTCGCTCTGCCCCTCCAATTGCCCAAGAACCTCATTTCTTCTTGTCATTTCCCTCATATTTTCAGCCCCATCCACCTTTCCTTTAGTCTTCCTTCAGAGGCATTCTGAAGGTGTTTGAACCCCTCTGAGGCCGTCCTGCTATGATGTTCTCCGGCTGCTTATTTGAAGTCATTTCGAATTAATACTGTACGTGTGTAACAGGAAAACATAAAAGAGTTGCACAGAAGGGGCTCAGAGGTGCTGCAACAATTTAGTTGTAATGAAGCCAGCTCTCGTGGGAGAGGAGGACATTTGGCACATCAAACCCTCAAATTACTTTTGAGTGTGAGAGAATTATGAGGAGTTGGGAGTCGTGCTACATTTGTATCAGATGGTATTAAGGTTGTACGTTAATTACTGGAAAAGAACAGGGTGGAATTGAGTGTCAGTGGTCCTGCCCCAGCCAGACCTCTCCGTGTGAAGGGAGCTGGACTTTCTCTTATGACTGTGGAGATACAATTTCAGGTCCGGCTTTCAGGTTTGCCCCAAATAGCTCAGTCAAGAGCATAGACTGCCTTGGGGCTCCGCACACTAATTATCTTTATCTAACATTACCGTGCTGATAAATGAGAGTCATTGTACCGATTCAGGGTACTTCAGATTCATTTGTTTGTGGGACAAAGCCTATTATTTCCTCATGCCCACTGGCGTCGCCTACAAATATAAATTGAAGGTAAAACAGATGACCAGATGCCTCTCTCAATATGCTAAACTTAAATGTGACATTGGCATTTCTTCAAATTTAAGTTTCTTTCGCAGGAACTGAATGTTTAGATATGATCGAGCACAGCGTTAGTTCAGTCAGGCCACGGAGGCATAGGCTGCGACCAGCTGATGCGGTCAGCTGTCAAATCGCTCCAATCACTACCACTCTCCTATTAGACACAGGACATATGTACGTGGCACCACTGCTTGGTAAGTATGCTCAACGGCTCGCAACCCTCCCTCCCTCACCATTATAATCATGAGCATATTACCGTGCACCTTCAGATTGACGTCTTCTTTGTTTCAGATCATTAAGGCTTTCAAATCTTATCTGGCATGGACATCACTGCTGAGAGACACTCATCCTCATAACCAGGCTACAGGATTGACGTCCCACTGCCACATCTAAATGATTATCACTGTTTGCTTTAAAGACATTATTAAGAGTCTTAATTGTCATGTATTTCTAAGCTGATGGTCCCGGGGGGTTAATGTTTAAAACTCTTGTATGTTCAAATATTTTGAGAGCAAGAACCCCCATAAGAAACCATACTGCCAAAGATAAATTGTGTTCAATAAACTCAATTAACTTCCCAAAGTGGTTCCTGTCTTAACTGTATTTAACAGTGACTCTCTGGCAGCACATTAATGCTAAAGTGTCTCAAGAACAGATCACTAGATATTGTGTATTTGATGAGTTTTAAAATGAGCACGTTATGCCAAAAAGATTTTTAAAATTATTATTATTATTATTATTTTAATATGACCTCTATAATTTGATTTTACGCCAAATTAAGTCTAAAGTATGCTTCTAAATGGGAAACATAAACAAAAATCTATATTTTCAGATCCATCTGATAGATAAACTACAGTCGTGATGTCAAAACCTGTAAAAATACTTTGCTTTACTTTAAGTAAATCAAAGAGTGAAAAAAAAAAAAAAAAAAAAAACTGTGGTGCTATGAAGACACTGCTCTGTTTATGCAAACACCATAATCAGCCCAGCAACAACATCTGCTCAACCAATGGCACCAATTTGGGACAAGACCATCAATTTGACCATCCAATAGTAGACACGGGTTTGTTTGATTAAAAACATACATTATTTTTGTAATAACATTCAGTGATGCTAATGGTGAAGAAAATGCTTTGACTTTAAGCAACACAAGAGTAACAATGATCATTTATGTTCAGGATTCATCCAACACAAGTCCTCATAAACCCTCATAAACCCTTTGAATTCAAATGCTTGAATGCAGCTGAGATTACAAAATATTCAATGTCCCATATTTCCATCCCAGCAGGTAAATTAACTTAAGGATATGACAATAATCAGGTTGTAAAGCACCTGTTTCTCCATAGAAATGGTGTCAGTCTATAACTGGACTAATTTGATTCAGCACATAAAATGTGTGTGATGGACGGAGGAATAAGACCTGCAGGTTTTAATGCAATTTTCCAGACCATCAACTTGTTTGCTCGGTGCTGTGGCCTTTGCGTGGAGCAGCTTCAGGCAGGAGGATGGGAGCTGACTCCTTTCCCACTGCTGACTCAGGATATGGAAGCCTACAGCACTTTATCAGCCAGCTCTGGTCGAGAAAATGTAGGTGGAAAGAAGTTGAGACACAGTTTGATGGGTTAATGTGGCCCTGTGCACCATCCGTTTGCTCTTTCATTTTTGTCTTCCAAAGAACAAGGGCTTGACAATCAGAAAACACATGGCAAAACAGTGCACAGAAAATGGGACAGTTTAAAGGGACAGTTCACCCAAAATTAAAAACTGTCATCATTTGTTCACCTTCAAGTCGTTTCAAGCCCATATGAATTTCTTCTATGGAAAAAAATAAACATAACAACATCATACAGATTTAAAACAACATAAGGGTTAGTAAATTATGACATAATATTACATATGGGTGAAATATCCCTTTAAATGTCCTTCTCTCTTCTGACCATTTCAAACAATATCTGGTCTCAGAAAGAAATTTGGGGTGTTACCCCATACTTTTCTCTGCCCTACCTTTCAATTATTGTCATAAGTACAGTATATTATTTTTTGTCTCTTTGCATTTGTATTGATTTCTAATGTCATAGCCAGTTATATATAAATGTACTGTACTCTAAATTATGGACATGCAGTAAATACGGGTAGTGCAATGTAAAGTGTTCATTGGAGTGGAACCTCTTAAACACAGAAATACTGGACACAATCACATTAAATATGGCCCAAAAAAGCCTGAGACTGAATAGCCTACATAAGTAATTTCTCTTATGTAAACATGACACAGCAGAACACAACGTAAGGGCATTGTGCTGCTGCCATGGAAACCTCTTACTAAGCCTCATTATTACCAAGTGAACTCATAATGGGTTCTGGACATAACATCTGGTTATTTGGAGCAGAGCATATTGTAAGCATGCTCTTCGCCCCCACAAAGATTAACCTCAAATCACCATCACAACAAATAACAGCATCGAACAGACTTTGTGTTCATGGAAAAACCTGAGAAAATGTCATCACAGGGTCGATGACTATAGAAATGCAGTTTGGAATTGCTGTTTGATGGGAATGAAACACTTTGACAGGAAAAACAAACAGACTTTTGAGAATAAATACAAGAAAACAATAGCTTCTTTCAAAAACCTAGTTAGCCGACCCATTGGTTACTACATTTACAAAAGATGGCTTCTGAATTTTAATTTCATGGAACATCAAAATGGACTGATTTGGAATGCCCTACTTAGGCAGTATCATGTCAAGTAAATGGGAGACTTGACTTGGAATTGATTTCAGTACAAGCAAAATGTATGTATTTGGGTAAAACACTGAGGTAAAATTATTCTACATTATTAATACTTTAAAAATAAGTATATTTATAATTGGTATTTTCTTGTTTCCTCCATCTATTCATTTGTTTTGTCACAGAGCATATTGCAGTGCATTCTGGGATTGTATTGTATGGAAAATATAGATGCAAAGCTGCCCTAGAATCCAGCTAAAACGAGTTATCTTACACAGTTTTGGAATATAACAAATGCTTTATTTTCTTAGGCCACATACGCAATTAACAGAATGTTCCAGACCAAAGGAAAGCATTTAGAAAGGGCTGACAGTCACTAAATCTGATTGAATTAGTAAAGACCATTTCTTTTCTGCATTCTGTTTTCTTGTACTCTTGTGAAAAAGAATAAGAATAAGAAAATAATTATATAAAAAAGTGTCCTCTTGAGAATCCTACATGTCCAACACTATTAGCAATTATTATATATTATATATTTAATGAAGTTGTCTTGATCCTCTGCAGAGGTTTTCCTGTACGATGTTTGTAAGTGAGCTGTGGGATATTGTACAACCTCACATCCTTCTCCCCATCTGTCATGTCAATGTTTCAGGGCTATGAATTGAAGAGTTGAGGATGCATTAACATAAGAGCCCACAGGTAAACTACTTCATGACTTTTTATTTGTCACACTCACCTTTTTTCCCTCATGAAAACCTTCAGTCCTCAGATACAGTACATGAGCCATTTTTGGCATCCTGGCTTCCATCATGAAGATGCATCCACATTTAAGCAATATCACGGGAAAGTGTGATAAAACTATAAAAAAAATATGTATATATATATATATATATATATATATATATATACGTTTTTTTTTAAAGATAGGGGCTACATGTTTCTAATCTGTATGTTGTAGATTATGTATGGGCCAAAGGGGTTTTCAGGGAAGTTGGACAATAATTAAGACTCTAAAGACTCCATGTTTAATATGAATAAGGGATGATTTATGAAATATCTGTACTGTATTTATAGTTAATGATGACAGATTCACAAACTGAGTTTGTAGTAAACAGAACACACGAGTAGAGCAGCTGATGATACTGAACTGCAGCATGTGCCGGTGTCCTGACATTTTATCCTACCCTGTCAGATTTTCCTACCCGGGTTTTGAGCGATTCTCGTTCTCGAGTCAAGAACCGGTTGTATCAGTTTTCAGATCATCAGTAAACTGAACCGAAAACCGTTTCTTTCGGACGCGTCCGATTCGAGAACCGAGGAGCTGATGATACTGCACATTCGTGATTCAGCATGAAGCCGAATGACTCACAGCGCGTCTGAACCGAACTGATTCTTTTGGTGATTGATTCTGAACTGATTTTGTGCTAATGTAATTAGTGCGGGTAAACCGAGGGCTTGAATGAAGGGCAATCTGACGAAACGTAAATTCATTTAATAACAAATACATTGCAATGGATTATGTCTCCGGTGAACTGTTTTTTTTTTTTCAACCGGTTTATTGAATCAAACCGTCCGAAAGAACCGGTTCGCGGAAAAGAATCGAACTTCCCATCACTAATCCACATTGATATCCAGTGAGTGGTGCGTGTGTTTCGTCTGCAAGCATGAGACTTCTGCCTGCCGGTGTGGTGCAGTAAAATGACAGAAGGGGAGACATTCATTAATTTATCATTTTAATTTTATGCTGGTTTTATTGTTACACATGACGTGGACTCGACTGTACTCTGAATATTTTCAGAGTCCAAAATGTTCAAGTCCGTGTCAAGTCCCAGTACAAATTCACCCGAGTGCGTGACAAGTCCGAGTTCATTCAAAATTGGACTCGAGTCCGGACTCGAGTCCGAGTCCAAGTTCGAGTACCCCAACTCTACTTGCTTCATTTCATTTCCTATCATGTGGATAGTAAAAGGTAGCTAAACAAGAGCTTGAAAATGCCAGCACCTTGAGCACAATGTATGATCTATTTCACTTTAATTCAATAAATAAGCAAAAAGACCATTTCCCTGACTACAGAAAATATGAATAGCAAATGACAGCAGCGAGTGGAGGCATGAGACAAAATTTTCAGGGAGGGGGGAGGATGTTGGATGGGAAAATGGAATCAATCACGCAGAGAATTCGGCGGCAGTGAGGACATTGGGCCTGTCAGAATATTCCAGCTCCTGCGTATGTGATCTATCCGCAGTGACGTAATGACTGTGGAGTGGAGAATTGGATGGATAGAAACATTGAGAGCTGTTCTGCCAGATGGCGGTTTTGGAAAAAGAGGATGCTGTAGAATATTTTTAATATTCTGTCATCACTCTTGTCAATCCATTCAAATTGTACGTAGTAGTAATACGTGTTTTTTTTTTTTTTTTTTCTTGTTGTTGTATTCCAGCTCCCCCATTTGTGATCTATCTTCAGCGAAGTAGTGACTGTGGCATGGAGACTGGAATGGGAAATTGTATGGAGGTGGACTGAAACATTGAGAGCTGTACTGTCAGATGGCTGTTTTGGAAAATATGGTTGTTGTTGTTTTGTTTTCTTGATTTTTGAAATGAAATTATTTTACATGGTATAATTCTGGAGGATGGTGACTGAGAGGGAGATGAGATGGAAACTCGATAGGTATGGAACAGCATCAAGAAGATTGGCACAGATACATAGGGTTTGTTATGGCGCTTCTTGTAAAGATAATTTCAGTATCACAGCAGTTACGATTCTGGACATGTTACTGAACCTTATTGTCCTCGAAGTGCTGAGCATAAGCATAAAGGGGGAAGTCTTGGCCTAATGGTTAGAGAGTTTGACTCCTAACCCTAGGGTTGTGGGTTCGAATCTCAGGCCGGCAATACCATGACTTAGTTGCCCTTGAGCAAGGCATCGAACACCCGACTGCTCCCCGGGCGCTGCTGCATAAATGGCTGCCCACTGCTCCGGGTGTGTGTTCACAGTGTGTGTTTGTGTGTTCACTGCTCTGTGCGTGAGCACTTCGGATGGGTTAAATGCAGGGCAAAAAATCTGAGTATGGGTCACCATACTTGGCTGAATGTCATGTCTCTCTCTCTCTTTATAACAGGAAGAAACAAGCAGTGACTAACACATTTTGATAACGGCTGTGCAAGAAACTTTTGAATTAGCATTTTTATTGCAATTGCTTATTGATGTTTTTTAAAATAAGACAGGGCATGAGGAGGGGAATGTCTTTAAAGCCTAGAGGAGCCTGATGAATATGGAATTTGCTGTGCTCATGCTATTCATTAAGTTCTAAATGTTTTTTGAGATGTGGTGGCCACCATCTTCCATCTTTGGGAAATCATCTTTCAGCTCTTGGCAATTTCCATCAGTGGGTCCCTAACAGGGCACCTTGGCCAGCCCACCCCCTCCTCGTCTCCACCGCCCCGCAGCCACCCCCAGTTCCATCTTCCTGCAGAGGTGTGAGTCAGCCAGCCCTCCTCACAGACTGCAGCTGTTCCACTGCCTCCTCGCTTCCCCGAGAGATGTCGATCGCCATTCCTGGCCAGCTGAGCTCTTGCTATTACCTCCACAGGCACTTCGTCTACTCGCATAACTAACACGCTGCTCTCACTCTCACACACGCTCTCGCATTACCAAACACCTAATGAAAGAGGCACAGAGAATCGAAGATCTGTTCGAAATGCCTGGTTCCCAAGCCTTCACTAAACAGTTCAGCTGCATTAAGCCACCATTCACACTGACAGCCATGCAATCACTGGAGGCCATTGAGTCTCGCTGTTGGTTGTTGCTAGTAGGTGTTTATATTTGATTGCTGAATCTTAAATATTTCTTAGGATTTTTTAAATCATGCCCATTTAAAAACCTAAAGTTCTATATCCAGGATGTAGTCGAAATTGTAGTTGTTTAACACAGTTTATATATATTACTCAAAATTCTATCGCTGGAGATCATTGAGTCTTTTTGTTGTTGGCTGCTAGGTGTTTCTATTTAACTAAAGAAACTTAAATAGTTCAAGTTACAGATTTTCTGTGTGGTCTCAGATGTCTGGACCCCACTGTAGTGTATATTTTAATGACATCTTATAAGATTGCAAAATTGCACTAGTTTACCCAACTGCCACACAATATTCACTTAAAATTGACTCTTCTTTGTCATATGTGTTATGTCATTCAGCTATTACCTGACTGATGAATCTTAAAACACTTCTTGTGATTTTTATGCCATTGACTTTTTAAAAGGCTAAAAAAAAAAACATTTATATTTGCAAGATCAAATGGAATTTACATCAATTTACATTTACGTCATTTTGCACCATTTTAGATAATATTTACTCAAAATTCACAAAATCCCTAGACAATTATTTCACTGGAGGGCAGTGGGACTTTTTGGCTGTAGTAGGCATTTCTACTCGATTACTGAATCTTAAATCTAAAATAATTCTACTCCATGTAAGATTTTCTTCAAATGTCTGGACCACACTGTATTTCATATATATATATATATATATATATATATATATATATATATATATATATATATATATATATATATATATATATATATATATATATATATATATATTTAATGACAGTATATAAGATGTACATGCACTGGTTCTGTGTCCCACAATATTAAATAATAATAAAAAACACAGAGACAAACAAAAATCTAATAAATTTTGTCACATATTTTTTTCTGCTGTATTAAACTCTATCACACCTACCCAGAATTACCTCAGCTTCACCAAAGCTTTATTTTATTTTTTGTAAGTGCAAATATAAAAAATTGTGACTGAAGAACAGACAGCACTTCAAAATGTTTATTCTAAATAGTTAGGATCGGGATAATTTTGTGTTAACTTCACATCAGTCACAGTAAACTAAATTCCTCATCTCATTTTATTGCTCAGCGAATAAATTTCAAATCTTATGAGGGCAATTTATCTTAAGATCTTTATAAGAGATCAGTAAAACTTGTGTGACAGGCTCTTTTAAGTCTGCAAATAATTATTTTGGGTCTTCCTCAAAAGCACTAGTTTGTAAAACTCTTTTCTACAGAAACAGTAATTGGACTCAAAGATAATGAGGACTCCATAACAGATGACAACATCTAATCAGTCTTGACTCCTCTGGCTTCCTTTAGATCCTTAGAACAGTTGCAGCAATCATTCAAAGTCCTCAGTTAAATTTCTCTAAATAAATGTTGGATTTGGTTTATTATTTTAGCCATAAATATCTCACCATCATTTGTAAGCAACTAGTATTACTTTTATGTCATTTCAAAACCTCTGGACTTTCATTCCCCTTATGTTTTTTGATGGAATTGTGGGATTTGATGGTTAGGTAACAGCACAACTAGTGATATATATATATATATATATATATATATATATATATATATAATACTTGTTTATGGATAGGCCTTTTGGGTTTTTCAATACCTGATTCCAATATGATGTCTAGAGAACAGAACAACTGTTAAAATGCTGGTAATTCAATAATATAAAATGTTACTTATTTTATACAATAAAGATTTTATGGGAGCATCATGTCTGCTATTTATTCATTAATTTAAAGGAGCACCAAGTTAACCAGGACTGCTATTCAAATAAATAAATAAAGTAGGTGTATAAGACTCATGTAAAATAAAGTGTAAAATAAGTCAAAATCAGACATCACGAGATTAGACCTGTTTGTAGAATTAGAATCAGAAACAAAAACAAAAACAAAACTATTTTTAAATTAGTAGCTCTTTAAAAAGTATGATTATTTCTGGCCTTGTTGATATATGGGCCTATCATTTTTATATAATATAATACAGATAAAGTAGTATCAGGACAGATACAGCAATGGTATTAAATGCTCTTTTATGACAAATGCATGAGACAAAGTCCTTTCAAGATATAAAGACAAGCTATGATGAAGTGCAACACAAGATGAAAGAGCAGGCCTTTAATGCCACTAGATGGCACCTTCCACACTTTCGACAAAGTGTCCTTTTTCCTCACACCTCTATCTCATTTCATATCTGAGATCACTGTAGGCATTATATACACACTACTACTGCATCTCATGTGTGTGAGAGAGTAGTCAACGCCTGAGATGCCAAAATGCATTCCGTCTTCTAATCCATATCCACAGAACGCAGCCTGCGAATCCATTCAGTTAAAAATCTGTAGTGCCTTACAAACCCTTTCAAGAGCACATAAAAAAGTATGTTACATGAACCAATGATATTTTGACAAAGCACGTATCCTCAGAGTTTAACATGAGTTTGATGTGGATGCTAAGAGCTGGTTCGGTTATAAAGCAATTATGTTCCTAAGGGATTCTGCATGAATGCACTCCATCTTTTCAACTATTTAGACTTGCTGGGGCATGTTAAAGGGGAAAAAAAAGAAAATTATGTCATCGTTTATTTACCCTTATGTCATTCCAAACCCACTGGAATTTCATTCACCTTCAGAACACAAATGAAAATATTGTAAATATATATATTGTTTTATGTCCATCCATTGAAAGCCTAAGTAGTAATAAGTACCGGTAACTATTTTCAAGCTGACATCATATCTGGAAGCTAAAACACAATAGCAATAAGATTATAATATAATATAATATTCTCTTACAATCTTTTTATTAACTTTTTAAACATAGGTTTTCAATGAATGGAACAAATATTAAACACACATATTAAACATTCATTTACAGTATGTTCCACAGAAGAAAGAAAGTTATACAGTGTCGGAAGAACATGAAAATGATTAAATTACAATTTTCATTCTGGAGGAAACAGACGATGAAGAAATTAATATTTTCATCTTTTACTTATGCTCATGTGATTCCAATCTTGTATGCATTTCTTTACACCGTGATATTTTACTGAACGTCTGTGTTCTTACAATCGACATACCTAAGAAAGTAATGGGTAATATAAGATAGCTACAGATATTAATGTTGTGGTTAGGAGTAGGTAGTACTTAGTTATTACCCAGTTATTGTAACCACAGTAAGTACATAGTATGTGCATGTGAAACAGGAATGTAAAACAAAAAGTGCTGGCGAAGAAAAAAAGTTGAAATTGAATGAATTTTAAATTGTGAAAAAAGTCAGTCATACAGTGAAAATTAATGTGGTCCAAAAAGAAATTGTCTTTCATTATTTGTACAAAACCAAAATATCCCCTTTTTTGATCTGCAGAAGAAAGAAAGTCAAACAGGTTTGGAGTGACATCAAGTTAAGCAAATGGCAGATTTTCCTTTCTTGAACGAACACTCCCTTTAAGGCCGCTTGCCCTTTGTAGTAACTTTTTTCTCAACTTGTTCTCCGAGTTTAAGATGGCAAGTTGAGTCAAGAACGTGTGCCAAAGAAGTTACCTGGCCCTTTAAGGATTACATAGGATTATGGTGTGAATAGTTTAAATCTCTTGGTGTTTGTACTCAATTCTCAGCATGCAAGTAATGGCCAACAGTACTAACTGTATACAGCCTTTTAAAATCACCAGTTAATACATGACATTGAATTAATTAATGATGTAAGCCAAAGCAATGTCTTATTTACAGCTTTGTAGCTAAATTACTAATAAAAAGCAATGGCGGATGGTCATACATCCTTATTTAGAGGTGAGTGGCCTCAGGTTTAAACCATTGTTGTCTATGAGAAAGTAATACATTTGCTATATATGGAGTTTTAAAAAAATGTTTGTGTGTCTGTTATTATATATGACTATATAAAAAAATAATAATTATTAAAATATTCAAAATATTTAAATTCTAGTTAAAATATTTACTTAAAGGGGGGGGGGGGGGGGTGACATGCTCAATTTCACTCAATATCCTGTTAATCTTGAGTACCTATAGTCTTTACCGATTTTTCCCGGAAAAACACGACCGGCTAGAGGCGTGACGTGTGGGCGGAGCTAAAGAATCACGAGTGCCAGTAGGCTTTTGCGTTGAGAGCGTTTGGAAGCTGTGACATTACGTGAGGAAAAAAACATCCCAAAAAAAAACAAAACATGGCTAACAGTCAGATTCAGCGTATATTTATGATCCAGAATCAGATCCAGAGGCTGAAATTTAACAAGAGCAGCATCAGCAACAACATCTCTGTGTGTTATGTAGGGGAGAGCAAGGGCGAAAGTACCATTTTTCAGAAAAATATCATTGTAAAAGATAATGTTGTAGACAGAGAGATATTTCTGCTGTGGCCAGTAACTCAGAAGTGTGGTCTAACAATACCAGGTGGTATTTTTAGAAATGTAGAAAGACTTCAGTATAATTTCACTTTGAACATAAGTTGAACATTGCTACTTTCGACCCCATCGGTTGGGACGAAAGTAACACACAGGTGGGTCAAAAGTAACACAACAATATAAGCTAGATTTTTTGCTGTTACTCTTATTTTTCTTAAGTATAGCTGATTGTGACCTTGTTAATATGTAACTGCAAACATATTTTGTCCTTTATCTTTCCAAAAAAAATATTAAATTACATCTTCATATTTTCATTTTAAATTTAAGTCTCATCAGATGTCTCAAAACCTGACTGTATTTTTTTTATTATCAATTTCAATGTATTTTTATATATATATATATATAAAAAATTCAACAGATTGTACAATATAAAAATGTAATTACATTAGCATAATAAAAAAGAAAACTCTGAACATAATGTAACAGTAGGCCTATTTATGTTTCCATCCAGTTGTTTTAATGCATAAATTGAAAATGTAAATTAAAACAAATATAAATGAGATGTAGCAGCTGCCCAGAGAGAGATGTTCCTCTATGTCCAGAAACACCCTCTCAAAAACATCTGGATAAATCCAGACCTCTGTCTGTCTTTCTGACCCTCACTAAGACATATTCTTTTGGTATAATATGACATAAACATTTGTAAGAAATGATGCAAGACACAGAAATTCACAGTATAGCTTGCACTGGAACAAAATAAATACTTTTTGTCACTGCAGTGGGACAAAACAACTGTTACTTTCGTCCCGACAGGAACTCCTGACATTTAAACTCGATTTAATTTTATACAGAAGAAATCTGAAAATGCAAACTTTAGGATGTGTTAAAGCACTAAATAACCTGTAGATTGATCATTACTGTGACACATGAAACAAGAAAAACAACACGACTAATTTAAAAAAATTACCGCTTCAATAATTTACTTTTTGTACTCGAAAACAGTTTTACGGACCTAACTTTGGGAAACGATGAGGAAATCACGTGATATTTCTCAGCTCCGTCAGGAATTGCATGCTGAATATGCTGTCATAGCTGGGAATGAAAATGCAGAAAGAGGCTCGGAGAAAATCGCTTTGTTACTTTCGTCCCACGTTACTTTCGACCCCGCCCTCCCCTACTGAAACTGTATATATTTGCTTAGCGGTTTTGGAAAATGACTAAGTTCCACTTTGTCATCTTTTTTTTTTTTTTTTATTATTTTTTTTTTTAAGCTGTACATGTGGAAAGTGCAGTTTGATGAACACGTCGCATGTTGTTTACTTGATGTGCTTACACGCTGATAGCTAAGTTAACAACACAGAGATATTTGAAGCAGTTTTACTCACCGCATGCGGTTCCAACACACGATCGTGACCCTTTTTCGTTGGGACTGCATTATCCTTAAGAAATAAACCATGTGCAAATCCGGCGTCAAACTGGGCTTTGTTTGTAAAACAAGCGTCTTCGAAATGCAGGGGAACAAACTCAGACACTTGCACAACTCCGTTGATGATCTGTAAAAATAAACTCCATTCACTGGTCCCTTAATGCTGTTTCTCTTTTGGTAATCTGTGCAGGGTTGTTTTGCCCTGGCAACCAAAAACACACTCCTTTTGTGACATTCCGCGACGCTCTCGCTCTGATCACTGAATGCCTCTGCTCTCAGTGCTCTGCTATACGGGAGCGCGCGCTCTTCCGGCAAACGTGCCCTCAGGACCCATATAAGGAAATTCCGCTCCATCTAACGTCACACAGAGCCATACTCGAAAAAAAACTTTCCGAAACTTGTGACAAACCGGAAAGAGTATTTTTGGAACAGAAATACTCCTTCAAACATACAACTTAATTTTTGAAACTTTGTCCATGTTTAGCATGGGAATCCAACTCTTTAACAGTGTAAAAAACTCAGTATGCATGAAATAGCATTTCACCCCCCCGCCCCCTTTAATAATAAATATTATTGTTGCACAATGTCCATGTATACATGATACAAGTGAGTATTATGTTATATATATATATATATATATATATATATATATATATATATATATATATATATATATATATATATATATATATATAATTTTATTGTAAAATTGCAACACTAGTGGCGGTCTTAATTTATTCATATTCTAACCTTAAACTCTCAAGTTTCTCTTTTGGTGGAAAACAACAGGGAACCCTTAAAGCTTCTCTTTTGTTGACAACAGCTGGTTTTTAAGAGCTTCTCTTTACAAGTTTGAAAAGATGGTTGGCATATGTTGCATTCCCAAATGTATGTTAGAGGCAACCCAAACTCACAGCCCATGCAAAGATGAGTGTGTGTGGAGCATCACTTAATGTGAACTGAGCTGCTCTGAATAGAAGGTGCTGCACTTCACTCTGAAACACACAGCGTTTATATTTATTTCATTAAATTGTATGATTATGTTATTATTAATAAGCACTCTTATAATATCATATAACTCTCTCTGAAAGCAATGGCTGCAATCTGAGCTTATTAGTTTCCTTTCTGAAAGCCCTCCATTCCAATGAAATCACAATATAAAAACAGCCAAATATACCTCAGATGCCGGTATACATCTACTGAAAAACAAGATGTAATATTAATGCTTATTTACAAATCTCGCTTGACTGAAATTATTCAAATTCATGACCCTTTGCACTTAAGGCAAGAAATATTCCTCGGAGCCACATCAGCTCATGCTCAGGTAGGGGGCTGATCCCCGCTAAAACTGCAATCCTACCACTGCCCTGTTTCACTCAATCACTTCACTGGCCAAGAAGTCACAGAGCATCTGACAGTCACACTGAGATGAATTTTTCTGTGTAAGTCATGATTTTGTCTGGAATGAAAAGGGAAAAGTGCCTGAACAGATTACACAATCTTTTCCACTTCATTTTTTTTTACCACAGAATTCTGTGGAATGTTTAAATATACACCTGCAAGCATTACTAAGCATTACTAATCAAACATCAAAAACTTGGAAATGACGTTAAATTCTTAGTTTTTATTTTGTATTATTATTATTATTATTATTATTATTATTATTATTATTATTATTATTATTATTATGTATTCAGCAGGCACATATTCCGTACAGGCCTTGAGCTCCCCATGTGCTTATCAGCATCGGCAGTGAGAGAAGTCACACTCGCTGTAATGAACATGTGACAGCTGCCTCTCAGCCTCAACTCGATTTATTTTCTTCATCATTACCTCTCTCAGCTCGAGTGAGACTTGATTAACAAGCAAGCTCTACTCTAATCATTAATAGAGCAGTAGAAGAAGCAGCCATTTGACTCTTACATACAGATGATCACCATCTCATAGGACCTTTATTTATCCTGCCAGGCAAACTAATATATAGCTCTCATAAATATAGCTCTCACAAATCACGGTGCATGCTGGCCACTAATGCTGAATTTATTTTAATTTTTTTTGTATACTGCTGTGTAGTTGTAATTGTACTGCTGTAATTGTACAGTGATGCTCGTAATTGTATATAAAAAATGTACTGTATTTATGTAAAATAGTGTATTTTTTTTTTCTATTGCTCTGATTAAGCTGGGTTGAGTTTCCCAAAAGTTTCATAAGCCTAAGTTTGTAAAAAAATGATCGTACGACTGACCTTAATATTACAGTCAGTTTCCCAAAAGCATCGTAACTTAAGTAGCCCTTGAAAGTCATCGTAGATCTACAGGTAATTAATCATAAAGCCCTAAGTGTATCATAAGAAGACAGATTTATGCAGTCACCTGTAAGACAATCGGCAGATTATACCTTTAACTTGATTCAAGTGCAATGTGATCATAATATAAGAATTCGATTGTGCTTTATTGTACACTTTATGACTCGTTTTATTTATTTTTACATCAATTTATAAATGAAATAATTAAATATGCTTCAAAGACGGGGCTATGTCAAGGACTTGCTGAAGTGCACGAAAACCAGCAATGTATTAGACCCGGAAATAATGTCTCTCTCTCTCTCTCTGTCCTGTATATAAAGTATATTATATATTATTATGTAAAGTATAATATTATACACTATAATATAATATAATATTGTATTATAGTTATTCCAAGTTTTCTGGAATGCAGCAATAGGTTAACAATTGTACTACAATTAAGAGCCATTCTGTAAGGTGGCATTTCAGCACAAGCGGATAGCGACTCCTTAGTAGAACTTAAAGCACCATTATGTGTGATTGATTTACATACATTGTTGAGAAATGCATGAGAAACAATAACTAACGATCGTAAAATTACTCGCAGAAAACATTCTTAAGTGCTAAGATCAATCGTTATCGGGAAACCCGGCCCTAGTTGACATAACAGATTTGTACAGTACATAATATTTTACATGACAAATTAACTGAATTTACACAAATCATTTAATAAACTGATCTCATTAGTATTTATTAGTATCATAAATGTACCTGTTACATAGCTACTTGTATAAAAATCATTAAATGACTTTTCACTCAGTTTAACATGTTTAAGTTTAGTCTCGAGTAATTGAATCCTTCAAAATAAGTTGAATATGGCACCAAAAATTACAGATAACAGAAAGAGACTCTTATAATGTCAAAAATTTGGTAAATGCATTAGATAAATGTGATCGCTTTGACAGAATGAATGAATGTAATTAATTCAATACAATAAAATCAGTCAATATTCTATGAACATAAAATGTTTTGTAACCATTTTTAGATGCTGCACATTTTTTCAATTACAGTTTGTATGTGCATGTGGAAATGCACATTATGTATAAATACAATTATTAAATGAGTCATGTTGAATCATCCTGTTATGATAGTCAATGTTACCCTTGGTTCTGAATACTGTATGTTTCCTCCTCAATGACTCTCTGTAGCCTTTAAAGCCACTTGTGTATGAGTCCCCGGTTTGTAACTTAACAAGTAAATGCTTGCAATACTGAAACTCTGCAAAGGGTATTTAAAGTATAAGCACAACTGTAGGCAGTATGTTATCATCACCATGGAGCACAGTTCATGGGGCCGTCTGCTCAGCCATGTCTTGCCTCCAGCTTGTCCGTCAGTGCACTGTTCATTTGGACCATTTAAAAATGGCTGTTGCTGGGGAACCGGCCCACGTGAGATCTCTGGGCTCCACAATGGATGATTTCCCTTTATGCAAAGTGTGTTATTAATTCCCAAATGCAATGTAGTATAATAAAAATAACAGCTTACCTTTGTGATCAACTACAAATTATGGGCATTTTAGGAAGGCCTTTGTTAAGCCAAAAAAAAAAAGAAAAAAAAGTTTTAAAGGCTGATCTCAGATCTACTACAGTAATCCATTCAAATAAGTCTGAGGATCAAGTCATTAGACACTCAACAGTAAAGCTTGATGGAAACACACATGTTTAGCAGCTACATTATGGCTGTATTTACCACACAGGTAGAAATACAAGAAAACAATTCTTAGAAATCCTTTTAGATATGTCTAGACACACAGTATGTGCACTTCTTTGTCTGTCTTGATGAAGATGTTTTGTTGCTCGCATGTTTAGTTATTTTTTACTTTTGATTTGAAATTGCATGTGAACTTATGAGCTATCACATCCGCCGCCAGTTTTGGAGATGCAGTTGGCTTTTATTAATCCTCTCTGCTTTCAGCTTGCATTGCAGTGAGTTTTCTAAATGTAAGTCATTAGAGATGAACACTTGCTTTAAGCTGATACAGCACGTTGTACCTCTTTTTTTCATGCCCCATATATATGAAATTATTGTATGGCAGAGCTAATGGCCATGGCTGTGGGAGGGATGCCTCTTCTCAGCTGGAAATAAAAATGATGACATTTGGGTAATGCGACTGACTGATTCGTTGAGAAGAATAACATTAGCGGCGCAGCAGAAGTATATTTACAGTACATATTCCGGAGGAGATGTTAGGCGTCAGAGGTTTTAAAAAGTTGCACAACACACAAACAGTGATGAACTCTATATGTTCCATGTAGCTCCACACCAAAAACAGTTTTGCGTGCAGTCTGGAGTTTCGCCTACTCAGTGAGAAAGTGAGAGTGAGCGAGGGCCCAAGAGGCAAAGAAGTATACTGATGAATACTGGGGTTCAGAATTACTTGGGAGAAATACATCTAGAGACTTAAAAAGCTTCAGAGGAGATGTCTATAAAAGCAATAAGCCACAAGAGGCCATGTGTTGGAATGATTTTACCACAGGGTGTTTTTGGGTATGATGTGAAGCCCCTTAGCAGTAGTAAAAATCACTGCAGCACATGGCTTTGAGTGGATTATTGCAGCAACAGCAGTATGAAAACAGCCATCAATGCTCACTCTGTGCTTAAATAATCCACAAAATCAAATGATGTATCCCCCAAGCAATATAGTTCATTAGAATAATTGCAAGGCGTGGGCGGTTACCAAGCAATGTAGTAACTCATCATTGTGTGCATTCATTTCAGTCACTCTTTCTACAGGTTATGGAGGTGTCTTTAAAAGTAAGTGATTTGAATAATTAATTTAACCGATTGGGTCAAAAACACTGATTCGTTTAGGAAAGAAGCAGTCATTTAATTATTAATTCAACTAATTTGTTTAAAAAAAAAAAAAAAACATAACAAATGACTGACTTTTAAGTGATTTACTGAATTAATAATTTAACTGATACCATAACACTATTACTGTGGTTTGCTTAGTGTTGCAGCTGCAACTTCTTGATTATTGCGCTGTTTTATATCACACAATCATGGTGCCTCCTTCTTACTAAAACCTGAAAATGCTTTTTAAATGTTTTAATGTTTCTGCTGTGGTTCTAACATGACAGACATAGAGACAGATGATAGACAGAGATAAAAACATTATGTATCACCATATCCATGAAGGAGAAGGAGGCAGCCCAGTCTATGAGACATCAGTGCAGCAGCACACACATCGTTCAGGAGGTTGATGGTCTTTGGGAGAGCTAATGTGTCTCAGTGCCAGATAATATTGTTCAATTTACATTGTTTATGGGTCTAGAATTCATAAATTATTGAATACTTGACAAAATCATTCATTTTCACCGCTAGACAATATTATGTATATCTGGAATCAACCTGGGGCTCTATAAATAGGATTCCAGGCAGACAGGACATGTTGAATATCTCCCTAAGACATTCCCCTCACAAATGCCTTGCATTATAAGGGAAAACTGTCAGTCAAATCAAGCTGTCTGACTTAATAATGCAACCTCTGAAGGCTTTTTCCCATCAGACAGTCTGGTCCTCTGGGTTCTGATGTATCCCACAATGCCTCACACAAAAAGCTGTCAACTACAAAGCAAGGTTTCAAATCTGTTCACCGATTAAATACTC
This sequence comes from Carassius auratus, assembly GCF_003368295.1. NCBI lineage: Eukaryota > Metazoa > Chordata > Actinopteri > Cypriniformes > Cyprinidae > Carassius > Carassius auratus. Next base: position 164,012 of record NW_020524290.1, read on the forward strand.
CTTCATCGTTTAATTTGGACTGATTATTACTTTGGAGTGTTTTTTTTTTTTTTTTTTGCTAATACATTAAATAACTGTATATATATATATACATATACAGGTGCTTCTCAATAAATTAGAATGTCGAGGAAAAGTTCATTTATTTCAGTATTTCAACTCAAATTGGCAAACACATGTATTAAATAAATTCAATGCACACAGATTGAAGTAGTTTAAGTCTTTGGTTATTTTAATTGTGAATATTTTGGCTCATATTTAATAAAAAACAACCAATTCACTATCTCAACAAACTAGAATACTTCATAAAACCAATAAAAGAAAATTATATATAAAAAATAAAATAAAATTTTTTTTAGTGAATTGTTGGCCTTCTGGTAAGTTTGCTCATTTACTGTACATGTACTCAGCACTTGGTAGGGGCTCCTTTTGCTTTATTACTGCCTCAGTTCAGTGTGGCATGGAGGTGATCAGTTTGTGGCACGGCTGAGGTGGTCTGGAAGCCCAGGTTTCTTTGACAGTGGCCTTCAGCTCATCCGCATTTTTTTTTTCTTTTCATTTTCCTCTTGACGATAGCCCATAGATTCTCGGTGGGGTTCAGGTCTGGTGAGTTTGCTGGCCAGTCAAGCATCCTGCTGGAAAATGAAATCAGCATCTTCAAAAATCTGCAGAAGGAAGCATGAAGTGCTCCAAGATTTCTTGGTAAATGGGTGTAGTGACTTTGGTTTTCAAAAAACAAAATGAACCAACACCAGCAGATGACATTGCACCCCAAATCATCACAGACTGTGGAAACCTAACACTGGACTTCAAGCAACTTGGACTATGAGCTTCTCCACCCTTCCTCCAGACTCCAGGACATTGGTTTCCAAATGAAATACAAAACTTGCTCTCATCTGAAAAGAGGACTTTGGACCAATGGCAACAGTCCAGTTCTTCTTCTCCTTAGCCCAGGTAAGATGCCTCTGACATTGTCTGTGGTACAGGAGTGACTTAAAAAGAGGAATACGACAACTGTAGCCAAATTCCTTGTCACGTCTGTGTGTGGTGGCTCTTCATGCCTTGACCCAAGCCTCAGTCCATTCCTTGTGAAGTTCACTAAAACTCTTGAATCCAGTTTGCTTGACCATCCTCATAAGTCTGCGGTTCTCTTAGTTGGTTGTGCATCTTTTTTTTTTTTCAACACTTTTTCGTTCCACTCAACTTTCTGTTAACATGCTTGGATAGAGCACTCTGTGAACAGCCAGCTTATTGGCAATTCATTTTTGTGACTAACACTCCTTGTGAAGGGTGTCAATGATTGTCAGAGACCATTTTGAAGGCTCAGGAAACATTTTCAGGTGTTTTGAGTTGATTAGCTGATTGGCATGTCATCATATTATAATTTGCCAAAATAGTGAATTGGTGGGGTTTTGTTAAATCTGAGACAAAGACATCACAATTAAAAGAACAAAAGACTTAGACTACTTAAGTCTGTGTTGAATTTATTTAATACATGAGTTTCACAATTTGAAATGAATTACTGAAATAAATGAACTTTTCCTCTACTTTCTAATTTATTGAGAAGCACCTATATATATATATATATATATATATATATATATATATATATATATATTCCTTTTTTTTAAGAAACAGAATAAGTCTGAATGACTTTTTGTGGTAGATAGCATTACACCACAAATGCTGTTGACTGAGCTTGATGTGTACTGAACCTGGAATATTCTTTCAATTATTATGCATTGCTCTTATTCATTTACATGTTTAATGTATTGTTCTGCAGCCCTACAAAGGATTGGCAGTATTGAGAATGGAAGGCTGCTAATGAATTGTTGCATATTTGGAGGATTGTCCACGCTCAGTTTTCTCCCCGTGAAGATAAGCAGAGTAAAGCAGCATCTAATCTCTTTGGCATTGCCCCACTGACAGTCTGGGTTGCATCAGCCAGTGTGAACTAGAATGAATGCACCAAGACTCAATGGACAGATTTAAGCAAGAAGTCAACACACGTGGCTGCTGCTGTCAGTGAATAGCCTTGGAGGCAAAACGGTGCAAGTGCATGATGTCTGGAGGAATATTCATAAGAACTAAGCAAATTAAACTGCCTGAGCTATTCACTATGATCAAATATTAAAGCTCTTTCATATTTGCCACTTAATGTGATTTATAAGGACACATCAAAGGATCGGCTCATTCTTACTAAATTAAGTTGTCATAATGGTTTCTGTAGACATCCATGTCATTGATCTCTAGACGAGGACAGAGGCTGTCAGCTGTAGATCCAGCCTGTGATGATAATTAAAGTGTATCTGACAAAGATGATTAAAACATGAATGAAAATAAATATGAGACTTTAAGCATCCTCTATGTGGCTTTGGAATACTATCATGGCACACGTTTATATTTAACTAATTAGATATTTAATTAATTAGTGACCCCTGCCCCATTTGTACATTTTGTAATAATCAATTTTCTTACCATCAACTGAGCAACTGGACCATGAAGTACCACCAAAAAGTAAAGCAGTCAACAAAACAAAACAGAACTGAACTTATTTGAACAAACCTTGGAGTCAATGGTCCTAGACGAAGAAAAATATGATGTGTACCAATGGCCATGTATGCATAGGCAAACAATAAAAAAAAATAGTCCAAGAACACATCCTGTATGAACAACCCCTGTACCTTGGAATAAGCAACATGCTTGGTTGCAGCATGATTGCTGTGGATATTAGGTACAGAAATAAAACAAATAGCAATCTTACTCCAAAGCTACTTTTTGTAATCTCTATTCAGTGCTGTACTCATCTGCTACAATAATAGTGTCTTTGAATCAACATTATGTAACTGATTTAATTTTATCAGCTGACAGAACTAGAACTGAAGGAGAATCAAACTAAATCATCTGTTATCACACTTCAAACATGAGTATATGTTCATTTAATGTCTGAAAGCTTTGACAGAAATCAGAGCGATAACTGAATGTTAAGTCTTTAAGGCTCACAGTAGCACTTTAAAAAGGGGCGGATTCAATCAGAGAGGAGGAAACATGGGCTTTAGAGCAACCTCTCACCGTGCCACTATTCAGGTCATGGATGCATTCCAAAGAGGACTTACCCCGGTTAAACTTTCTAGTGATCACATGCATGTCTGAGATCCACCATCAGTAGCTCGCCTGTCCCTGTAGGAGAAAAGGAGAAAACTAATTAGAGGCGCATTTTCACATTCACATACATACAGTGACATCGCTATGCACATTAGAATGTCTAAGAGCAATGACTTTGTCTTAGACATCAAAAAAAAAAAAAAAATGCAAAAAGTGAGATGGACATTCATTATGCAAAGCATTTAGTAACCTTTTTAAACTGACAAAAAATAAATTAATAATAATAATCAAGTAGCCACGAAAATCCTAGGCTACTAGCGTTATATCTCCTGACTTGACTAAAAGAAGCATATGACACAAATAATATTACATAGCAGCTTTTCAGTGCTTTGACTTTTTATGATAAGTGGTTTATCCAAAGATAATTCCTCTATTTATATCTTGTAATACTTTATGCCTTTAGAAATTAATATTCACTTCTCAAAAGATGCAATGATATGCTATGCAAATAAGATGACACTAATGAGTTAGCAATTATTAACACTCCATTAATTCAGTATGCCTTTTTCTGTGAGCTCCTTGCACATCCATCCAGAGTGCTAAGGCATGTTCGGCCCAGCAATGTAAAAATTCTAACAAAAAGACGAATAGCTACGAACACAGAAAAAAAAGACTACAGGAATAAGGTTTGAGTTTTTTAGATTTCAACAGGAATTATATTAGAACAGAATGAGAAAGTTGCCTGAGCACAAATACAATTTAGGTACAGCTTCAAGATAAGCAAGAGACAGCATGCTAATTGTCACCTTGGAATTATAAGGTTCGTGATTGTGAATGTTGATGCTTAGCCTAAATAATTTTAATGTGAGCGCTGCTGTCTTAGGCCCTCCAATTTTTCTATTAGCTACCAGCATTTATTTTTGTTACACAGCATAGTCACTTATAAAAATCAACATTATAATCACTTACTGTAAATACCTAAATACTATAATTTCAGAGTTCCTGACTCTTCCACCTATGATTAGCTTTCGTTTGCTAATATCAAGCATTCTAGAATACACACAGTTAAGCTAAAAAAAAATAAATACAATTTCACATGGAAAAAGTTTCAAGTGAAAATATCAAGCACTGCAACTGTCAGTAAAGCAGGGGATTGTTGATGCGGTATAATTAGCTGGTCAGGGTATCATTTGCATACCCCTGAAAGAGGTCTCAGGCAGCTGTCATACAGCAAAAGCCTGTGAAACCTCAAAAGCAGCGGAACCCAGAGCTCCGCAGAGACAAGGTTCATGGATTCGGGTGCTATTCTTTTAGTTACTTGTCATAATGACTCCATTTAGCTGGTCAATGACCCATTTAATGGCACAGAGCAGGCTTTGGAAACACCGCGTCCTTGGCAGGGCAGATTTTGCAGCTGCCCTGGCGTATGCTACCTTTAACCCAAACTGTGGCCCCTCTCAACAACACCAGCATCCCTGCAATTTTCTAGATGTGGGAACTAAGAGGAGCTCCAAATGTGACTTCAAAACTTGTAACATGACAACAGCCATATGCACAAACTGGATGAAATAAAATATCATTAGTGTAGTTTAATTAATGACGCATAGATCACAGAGAGCTTTTATACAAATAAATAAACAAAACGAAATTCAGAAACAAAAGGATTTTATACATCACGTCACAGGACAATATTTTCTTCATGGCCATCTTGAACACACACCTTATGTGCATAGCTGGATATGGACTGCAGGCAAAAATAGACTAAATCTGTTATTTTATTTTTTTGTTACTGATTTATTTACATTTATGAATTTAGCAGAAACTTTTATGCAAAGTGACTTACAGTGTATTTTAATTTATTTTTTTATCAGTATTTTGTTTTGTTTTTTCATAACCGTGTGAACAGCACAAACCACTTGAAATCTTTAAATTTTTTATTTGGGCCACCTAAAGGACGTTTATCATTTATCAGGCCCCCTGATAAAAAAAAAGATTCCAAATATTTTGCTGGATATTTTATTATAATTATTAATATTGTTATTATTTAATAATGTCATGGATATAAGGATATCAGTATTTTTCTTTTTTTTTTACCTGTAATATAGTCGTTCAAAAACTGAATCCGAAATAAAGATCATCTTCATTGATGACAATGACAGAAGCTATTTTCCCCACAGTAGAAGGCTTCGGCCTAGTCCCAAACTAAAATAGAAGCCCTAGCTGGTTCAACTGAAAGATACTTGCACTGATTGATCTTAAAATATGTCATTACCCTTCTTTTTTTGTCAAGATGCACACCAATATTGTTTTTTTTTTTCTAAGGCATGTTTATAAAAATTACTTATACGTCCTAATTTAACTATGGCCTAATCCTGATTTAGTGTAAACCCTGTCTGTAACCTCATCTAGAACTCTTGCTGTTTTCTGTCTTATAAAGCTTCAGGGTGAGAAACCACAGGGAACTATTCAGTCCGTGACTGTCTTAATAAATCAAAGTGTTCAAATTCTTAACAGCTGAAAGAAAACACAAGAGATGATTGCTGAAATACTGTCAAAAATGTTTTTCTTCAAGTAGATATTTAAAATTAAACATTAAATAAAATTAAGTACTTAGACTTGCAGTGTGAACATAGCCGTTGTGACAAAACCCTGACCTATATGTGATGTAAGACAGGAAAGCCACAGGTGTGCCGGTGCTCACAGACGATCAGACCCCAGTCCTGAGGAGCATATCACCGGCACACTAACCACGAGCTCCTCAGCGGCTTATGGATCCTACTGCCACTCAGCTCTGATTGATAGCCTCTGCTCAGCTGCTGACAAGTGAAGGAAGCTACACATGGGTACTGTCACTTTGGCTTTGCCGCAGCTGCTTCAGATAAAAAAACAACAACACAGTCATTACACGTCTTGCAAAAGAACCTGGGTCTTTTGAACTGCAAAATGGGAGCACCCTCGGGTTAAATATTTGAACCGATGGCCATCATTAGAAGAGTAAGGATGTTTTTACTGCAGACAACAGCCATTGATTTCATTAATCGATACTGGTAATAGAAATGCTCATTAATGGCATGTTATCCAATAGGCAAATTCCACAACAACTCTTAACACTTCTTAACATTTATGACATGTATAGCATGTATTACGGATGCCAACTGTAATAAAGCAAATAAACCTCTTAAAGGGATTTTCCCTGGTGAATAAGTATTACTCACAGACTTTTGGATGATTTCAATACAATCTCATTATCATCTGCATCCTGGTGCTCCTGACATTTGGAACTGTTCTTATGGTATGGAACTCCCTGGGCAGATGCAAAATTATATGTTTTATGTTAAGAAACTGCACTGGTCTAATGCCCTCTTTAGCACTTGCTCTCTGCAGCAGAGCAGTCTTGGATAAAATTATACTTTTTTCCTCTATTCATCCTCACAGGTACAAACAGGGCCTTGTTCCAAGGTAAAAAGAGCATAGGAGAACTGAAAAGAAGACTGAAGCAGTGTAGGAATTAAAAATGAGAGAGAAAAAATATGAAGGACATATTTGTTTGGAGTGAACTGACAAGGCCTTTTCATTGGCAGTGTGTCAGTCTATTTGTTCCCAAAAGGAGTTAGGCAAATCCAAATAACAGAGAGTAGAACTATACTGTCAGCTGGGCTTTATTGACTTCACTGCTCATTCTAGTGATGCTGAACTATGCATGTGGTTATTATGAAATAAACAGAACGTCTGTTTGCATACACCAAAACAACTGAATAAAGTGTAAAGATATTAATTATCTTGCTCTCAGTACAAATTAGTAAGAACAAGCAAAATAATGTTTTCCTGTACAGAAAAAGGGGTAAAAAAAACATCTACATGTACAGGGAAGTAGAAATGGTACATGTGGTTAATTTGATTGTTTTAATGAAGATCATTTTAGCATTATGATCATGTACAGAACTCTTTCTTTGCATATTCACCTTAGAAATGGCCATGTCGACTCTTATATTAAAAATAAGGTACAGAGTAGTTAGTACTTTTCTTTTTTTTTTTTGCTTTTCTAACAATTAGCTTTTCTGCACTGTAATGGATTTGTTTTTCTTAATTAAAACTCTAAGCTATTTACAAGGGAATTGAAATATAATAAAATGATTCTAACTAATATCAATATTGTATTTCCATGTACAGTAGCTATTTATTTGGTAAGTACTTCTGTAACAAGAGGGATAAAATGTACATTCAGTCAGTTGTTGTTGTGAAATGAACCCCTCAGAATTAAACCCCTAGAATTATTCCTCATTCCATCACCACTCAAATTTGTCAAATATAAATATTTAATTTGATATACCTTTTAACAAAAAAAAAAAAAAGAATAAATGAAATAGAGTACAAGTAAAAAAAGAACCTGCAACACTATTAGCTTAATAAGGGTGAAAAGAGATTGAATCTTCTGCCACGAGGGCCAAGAGCAGAGAGAATAATCAGAGAAGGGTTGCGACTTTGAAGCCGCACAGCATGTGCAAGTGTCAGAAGATGATGGGGGTTTGAACGAAAGCATGCCGTTGGTGAGGACTGATAGGGCTTCTTCTAGTGACTGCCCCTAATGCTGATTTTCAGGTTATTTTAAGATGGAAAAGTCACGCAGCTCATCTCTTGAGCATTTCTGAGAATCCCTTTAATGCTCTGGGGTGGGACGCACTGATGCACGAGTCCACGTTTGAATAGGGCTTCTGCTGAAGATCTGAAGAGAGAATGCCACTATAAGAGAGGCTGAAAGAAGCAATTTTTATATGACAGTGATCGAGTAACATAGGAAATATTTTGACCATATAATAAATGTGAATTTAATTGGAAAGAAAAAAGGCATTGTGATATTGTGTTGTCAGTCAGAGAGATATCAATCCCAAACGCATGGGAACACGCGCACAAAAGCCATCAAGAGAATTATAATAAAAGACAGTCTGACTACATTGCACACTTCCTCATGTTGTGGACTGGCAGCAGTAGGAGACAGAGAAGAAAAAAAAAACAAAAAACTGAGGAGACCCCCGTGAACGTGATTTCACATCTGAGTGACTCTGTCTCTGTTAGGCCTGGAGGAAGAAAAGCAAAAGCCACACTGTTCGTTTCCCCCTAGTGAGATGAGGAGAGAGAAAATCTTGAACCATCCGACCTCCAAATACCCAGAAAACACTCAGACCAAAAATAAAAGCATAAAATCCGCAATTTGCTACAGAACTGCCTTTCTGAATTGATTTTTTACAAGGGATGCCTTTATATACCCTCAGTGTTGGCACAAAACCAACAGAAGTTCAGTCAGGGCAACATCTACTCGGGCATTTTCTCATAGAGAATTTTTCACCATACAAGACATAAAAGACACTATAAGTCTATGATTATTATACATGAGATTTATCAGACCATCAAGGACATCAGGTTATTTTTAAATGCTGTGTGCATATTACAGCATGCAAAATATAATTTGTTGCATTAATTAAAGAAGCAGTTAAGATCAAGATTAAGAACTATATATTCAGCTTTTTTTTTCCTGCAGAAAAACTAAAATAATAATAAAGAAAGAAACAAAGAAAGAAAGAAGTTGAAAAGGATTCATTCTTGAGGCTTAACAAACTTGTAGAATTAATTCCATTTTCTCATTAATGGTATGAAATGAATATTGTGATTAATATCAATACTGAATGATATTAAAATATAATATATGCTTTGGTCAGACTTTATTTTAAGATCCAATTCTTACTATTAACAAAAATTTTGCCTCAATAAACTCCAGCGTAGTTGTTTAGTTAAGGTATGGGGCAGGATTAAGGCCAAGGTGGTTCTTGGCCAGAATAAGCTGCAATGTGGACTAGACCTCTTGCTGGGGTCTGGTTCCGCTAGAGTGAGATCATTACATCATGCATTGGCCCAGAGACATAATCATCCATCTGTATGAGTTTAGGAACTAATGTTGAAAATGAAACCTGACTACACACAGAAGTGGTCATATGTTCTAATAAGAGAGAGGAGAAATGTTTTAACACAGTGCAATCTGTCTCAAAATACCAATGATGTCTGACATCATGCTCTGGATATTCTAATTGGCCTCTGAGGGCCGGACGGAGCATCAGCGTAATTGTGATATATCATGCAGGATGTACAGCCATATGCTGCAATAGATTTCCTCTCTTGTTATTTGTAGTTCATCAGACACAAAATATGGAGGCAGACCTACTGCAGCTGAGCATTACTCATAGCAGATGTACACATTTGATTATTGAAAATGGCGTCTTATGGGGGGCTATTTCCATGTTGACTCACCAGGTTTTCAAAATCCACAATGTTAATTTATTCATCAAAGCCCATAAAGAATACAGACGACATTTGATCTATTTCTGGCATTTTGATCTATTGCCAAAAACCAGGGTAATTGTTATAAATTGTATAAAGTACAGGTTTTATAAAACAAAACTCAAAGTAAATAAATATCCTGAATTTTCAGGGTGGGAAAAAAAATACATCCGCTCTGGCAGGTTTCCTAAATGTAATATAAACAACATAATTTCAAAGAGAAACAAGAAAAACTCTTGAGGATTATTTCTACTGTAAGAGACAAAACAGCCTGGAGTACACATGAGAATAAATGAAAAGAATGATTATATCAACACCTGCACTAACTGCTTCTTTAAGTCAGCTTTTATTGTTGCATTTTCTTACCCAAAGCTATTTTCAAATAGTTTTTCCTTTTGTATATCTTTTCAGCCATTTTTATTTTATTTTTATTTTCAGGGGTCATTAATCTGCTTTGCGCATTACTTTTTAGCTGCACTCCACAGTTTTATTGTTTTATTATCCAAGTTACCAACACATTCATCCACATTTGCTTCCAATCCAGAACAAAATGTAATATAAATACACCCGGAACATCAATTTTGTCTTAAAGTTTGTCATACCACTATGTTCTCCGTTATGTAAAGTTAACGCCTCCACCTGTCAATATTACAAATGTCAAACTCGACTCAACACCACTTAAAAGATGTACACTTAGCATCTGCCCTATAAAAGCACATTACAGTTTCTCAATGGCAGCTTGAAGACATGGCGTTCTTTTGTCACAGCCACTTAAATGGAGTTCACGTCTGTGTAAAGAAAGAGCAAGTGTTGTGTTTTGGAATGCAGAGGAAGCCATTATTGTGCCTTGTCTAGATGGTTTTGTGGTGCACCTTGCTCAAGGGAAATCATTCATTCATCAGGCTGCTTTTATGGGGAAGATTTGTGTCGGAATTGTAATGTATTCTAAAGAACGGCCCGAATTACAGATTTGTGAAAATTAGATTAATGTACGACCCTCCTATTCTTGCTCTCAAGGATTATAAAATGATGGAGCTCTTATAGAGCTAACTAAAGCTATGTAATGACTTTTGTGCTTAATCTATGGAAGATATCTTGAGTGACACAGACAGTAATTAGTTATTATACTAAGTATGTAGGGTGGAAGGACGAACAGGCCCATTCATCAAAAGCGTTTCTTGGCTTTGGTTATGGCTGTGAGCATTGTATTTTCAGAGGATATGGAGCTACGAAATGTATTCAGGATAAATAAGTAATCCAGGATTGTTTTCTGGAGCATGGCAGAGTAAGACTGCTCATTCATAGATAATATATAATATATAAAGAGATTCTTTCAGGAATGAGGATGATTGACTAGGACATTCTGCTAGCTATAGGTGAGTGCCCTGAAAGTGTGCTTTTAATTAACTAGAAATACATTCATTGTTTTGATAAGATGGTGCACACAAAAATAGACACTCATAAAAACGGGCCTTGAAATATCAACAGTTTACCTAATAAATGTGTGAGTCGATATATCCATTTTTTGATCTAAACAACTTTTGATGTTCAGCTAGCTATTAATTAAACATGGACTTCGTATTTAATTAAACATGGACATCGTATTTTTGTGATTATTGTGCTATTGTGAATTGTGGGTGGGGGAAGTACATGTACAGTTCTCTCTCCACCTTCAATACCACGACTTAGGTGCCCTTGAGCAAGGCATCGAACCCCCAACTGCTCCCCGGGCGCCGCAGCATAAATGGCTGCCCACTGCTCCGGGTGTGTGCTCACAGTGTGTGTGTGTGTGTATTCACTACTCTGTGTGTGTGCACTTTGGATGGGTTAAATGCAGAGCACAAATTCTGAGTATGGGTCACCATACTTGGCTGAATGTCACTTCACTTTCACTTTCTTTTCACTTTCTTCTATGTAGAAGATGAATTTCCTCTGTAGTCTCCCCTTGTGGTTCTGAAAGAGAGAAGTGCAACACCTTAGATTCTAATAGGAGACAAAAGTGGAACTAATTATCTGAGTCCTCAAGGAACCACCCCCCTCCCCCTCCTCAAACCTAGAGACCCTGAGGCCTGACCAATGAAGGTCGGGAACTGGGTCTTGTTCATAGTAGACTTGGTAGGCTCCTCTTTTTGCGAGCCTCGCTAACGGTCTTAACGTTTTCAGAGTTATATCTGCTCCCCAGAGCTCTGTCTAGGAGGTAGAGGGGTGTAGGCTTTTCTATTTTGAACCTCACTTACTGCCTTTGATGCTGAGTGTGATTAGGTTGGGGCCTCCACTCTTAAGAGCCCAAACTAGGATTGAGTGTGTAGGTTTCCTCTCGTTTAAGAGAGTCATTCTGCTGAAGCCTCCGCTCTCCTTAGCTCCACTTGGACAGTTATATTGGTAGCTAGGCTCTTCTTCTCCTTTGAGCCTCTCCAACTGTCTTTAGCGCTGATTGTTGTTAGGCCTCCTCTCACTCTAGAGAGTTGTCATGCTGAGGCCTCCACTCTTTAGAGCTTCTCTAAAAAGGTTGATTGTTAGGCTTCCTCTCGTTTAAGAGAGTCATTCTGCGGGAGCCTTCGCTCTTTAGAGCTCCGTCAGGTGCAGTGATATGAGTTTAAAGGCTCGTTCTTGAGCATTGCTTACTGCTTCTGGCACTGAGTGTAGCCAGGTCTCCTCTCACTTTTAGAGGGTTGTCATGCTGAGACCTCCACTCTTAAGAGCTCCCTTGCCAGGGTTGAGCATGGCAGGTTTCTTCTTGTTTGAGAGTTACTCTGCTGAAGCCTCCGCTCCCCAGAGCTCCACCTAGGCAGTAAAGTGGTGTAGGCTCTTCTAGTTTGAACTTCACTAACTGCCATTGACGCTGAGTGTCGGCTGGCTGAGGCCTCCACTCTTAAGAGCTCAAACTAGGACTGAGTGTGTAGGCTTCCTCTCATTTAAGAGGTATTTTAATTGTTATTTACTGCTTCTGGCATTGAGTGTAGCTAGGTCTACTCTCGCTTTAGAGAGTCGCTATGCTGAGACCCCCACTCTTAGAGCTCCGGACTTTGGCGAGTGAGTTAGTGTATGGTGGTTGGAGCTTGAGCATGCCTTAAAAGCCTAGAAGTTTTTCGCTAAAAAGGATACTGCCCCTCAAGTCCTGACTTGGAAAGAAAGTTACCTAGGCACTATCCCTCAGCATGGCGGCGTGGGTACTTCCCAAAGCACCCTCTAGAAGACACAGCGGGAAATTCCCTTTCGAAAGGGAACGTCTCAGGTTACGCATGCAACCATGGTTCCCTGAGAACAGGGAACGAGACGCATAACCTGAGACATTTTCTATTTACATTTTTATTTTTTTTTATGTAATTTATTCATGTGATGCAAAGCTTACTCCAGTTACTCTAGAAATAATTTTTGGGATTATCAATGCTGAAAACAGCAGTGCTGCTTAATATATTTTTTTTTTTTCTATTTTCTTATATTCTTTGACAAATAGAAAAGTCAAAAGAACAGTATCCAGTATACAGAATACAGTTCCAGAAGGCAACACAGTGCCTTAAAGTTAGCATTTTTGAATTTGAAGATCAGGGGAAATTGTACTTAGTTGCCTTCTTGAAGTATGAAGGTATCTTCTGTAGCTTCTGAAGGGCAATACAAAATGGGGGGAAGGGATTCCTCAGTTGATGTCAGTGTGAAAAGTTGGATCTCAAACAGTCACACTTACAGTCACTGCTGGAAACGGGTTCAAATATGCAAAAAATGCCAGAAAACCAAATAATTTGCAGGACTTGGGATGATTTTTCTGAAGATCAGCGGGCAGTTTAACTGCTCAGGACAAGTCAGCACTATTTATCAGTTATTATTTTGTCTTGTCACAAATTTTTTATGATCCCTCTTATTTTGGTAAAACAATTAACACTGCAAATTCTGCAAGCTGTATGTAAACTTGATCACAACTGCTTTTGGTAGTTTGCTAGTGTTCATTTTGGAGTCTGCTCTTATTTTGGTGTATTCTTAAGCATTTCTCGGCTGAGGTACCACATATATATTATCAGGGGAACATGCCAGAATTTTCCGCCCTTCTTCTAAAATAAAAGTCTCCTTCATTAGAGGCATCTTGCCTCAGCCTTTGACTGAGGATTGAGGGTTTGGAATTCTTAATGTTTCTGTTTGTGTGATAATCTCTGGCTGGGAATGAAATTAAGGCCTGCGGCATGTCCAATCAGTCGGCAAGTACTGCCAGGAATAGATGTGGGATAACTGTTGTCATCAGGGCCATTAGTGTGGCTGGACTCTAATTTCGACTGAGGTAATTCCACAGACAAAGAGGAAGACCTATGGAGCTCTATTGAATAACACTGTGCTGCTGAGTCCATCTTTTTACATGATAAGATCTGAACATTCCTACACTATCCGCTTCTAGTGCACAATGCTCAACTTCGGAGAACAATAAAGCATCTTTTAGCCAACCAGAATGAATAAGCGCTGACATTTCATAATATCAACTTCCATACAAAATGATAGTGAGTTGAGCAAACGCATATTTCGAACCTTTTTCTTCATTCAGCTGACAAATGGAGCATACCGGCACCAACAAAAGACTGCTTTGTCATGCCATTGATGAATTTATGATTAACACTGCAGTTCATCTTGTCAATCAAATGCAATTTATGAGGGTGTTTTCTGAAAGGGAGGGACTGTAAAATGTGTGGAGTTCTAGCAAGCTGCCTGTCTGTAAAGAGACAGCACAAGAACATGATCGAAGTGATAGTTCACCCAAAAATGAATATCCTGTCAGCATTTACACACCTTCATGTCATTTTAAAGCTTTACTATGTGTAGCATAAAATAAGATAATTTGAAGAATGTCTCAGTTTATTTATTTATTTATTTATAATTTTTTATATATATATTTAGTTTAAGCTCATGTTCACCTGCCATATCGTGTGCCATACATTCTTCAAAATCTCCTTTTATGTTCTGCCATGGAAAGAAAGTCACATTTGGAGCATCTTCAGGGTGAATAAATGAAATATCCCTTTAAAACATGAATATGATTATTAATTAACTATATATTATTATAAAATAATATAATTCTTAAATACAATGCATTTTAAAAGTCTACACACTTGACTTTCATTTTAATTTATTTTTCAAAATATTCTCCCAAGTGTTCTGCAGAATAAACATGAGGGTGAGAAAATTATGACAGAATTTTCCACAGCCAGGGAACAGAATAGGAGGCCTACAGATCAAGTTTCTAAATACAGATGCCCTCTAAATGTTTATCATGCTTGTCAGTGAGGAGAAAACGATGGGATGCAGATTTGTAAACAAACAAGTGCAGACTGCAAATTAAAAGCATTTATTGGAGGCATCCTGCATGACAGGAAGCTTAAACAGGTTTAACAGTGTCACAGAGCATCCACTTCCATGAAAACCTATAATAACTCAGTAGCTCACCTAAGACTTGTTCATGAGGAGAGGACACAGCTCTGCCCGCGTTTACAGGCACGGGCCATCATCACACTCGTGTTCAGCAAGGAAACTGCTTTCGCTGTAGCTCTGCATGAGGGAAACTGCCGAGCAAGGTATTTCAGCGTGTGCTTAACAAGCTTGCTCTCACCTTCCGTAATGTGTGCCGTACATGCTCCCCTGTAAGTGCAACAGCTCTCTCCCATGCTCCATCTCTAAGGTTACGGGTCTGAGAGCCGAGCGTGAGAAAGCACTACAGTATCTCTCAGCTCTTTCATGCTTTAATTCCTGCCCATTAAAACATTCCCCATTGATAAATGTGGAAAATCAATTTGCCGGTGTTGAATCTCATCCACTGGGTGCTCATTAAACCCCTTGTGAGCCTGTTTCCATCAGAGCACACTGTGCCTGTGCAGCTAAATGGCTGACGGAAGCCCCAGTAATCACACATGGCCACATATCATGCTCTTGCATGGGCCACTATCTGCTTTTAGCAGTTACGGCACTGTAAAAGTTCATATTCATGATGGCATTGTTAAAACCCAGCTTGCAGTCAGGAAAGAATAACATTTAAGAGTAAATCAACAATAAACTAGTGTAAACGACTTTCACAGCCAACAATTAATACTGAGATTCAGCAAATATCTTTACTTAAAGGTGAAGTGTGTAATTTCTAAAACAAGCAAAAATGTTAGTGTGTGTTGTGTACTTTGACTGCAGCCTTGGCTAGCTAAGCAATCGCTGTTGTGAATGACAATGATAATGCAAAGCTGCAAATATTATAGCCGCCCTAAAACAGATCATTACTGAATAGATTTTATTACAGTTTGTAATCTGAAAAATTTTACAAAAATGCTAAATGCACTAATTGCTTTCCTTTTCCCTTCTCAATAACAATTGTTCTTATTGATGAACATTCAGTTCTTGAAATTGATGAAATCACAATATGAATCACGGCTGATTCATTTCATAAATAAATACTATTAGTTTCTACTAATAAAAAAAGGAAAGTCTGAAAACAAGAAGCCATGCCATAATTCTAGAAGAAATACTAGAATTATTGTAGCCTGTATGAGGTGGAGGATCTTAAGATATGAATTTGTGCCAAGAAGATTGAAAACCATTGATTTATATGAACTCAAAAGCTAATAGACATGGACTAACAGCCAAAAATCTTTAATACTGTTCTATAAAAGCAAAAACAAAGTAACCACACCAGCAATGAAAGTGGGGGAAAAGTCTCAAAAGGTTTTTGTTTGAATTTTGATTGATTTGATTTCAATTTTACACTCCATTTTCTCTGAATATCAGCACAGCTGATTCAAAGACACCTGTCATAGGTCACATCACAGTCGAAGACACTCAACTTTGGCCATAACTCAAGACAAAATGGGAAGTAAGTGTATTTAGCCTTTGCACAGCAGAATAACCTGAAATAAAGTTACAGATATGAGGAATCTGGAGTCATAATAAAAACCTTGGTCATCCAGGCAGAAGCGCATTTCCTTGAGCAAACATAAATATTGCTTTAGCTTTGCATCTTGTCCTTAGAGAGCATGCAATCTGGCACCTAAATAAAATATGTTACTTAAAAAACCAGAAAACACCAAAGTCTGATGGAATTCCTCAATCGATACTGAGATAATTGCATGCAGGTCTCATGCAGTCTGTTTTGGCCGTTTACTTGGAAATCACTCAATAATGGAAAGATTCACTTGCGGAGTGTTTGCACTCTGGGCATTAGTCAACTTCTGGGTATTGATGGGTCTTGTCACAGTTGATTCATTAAACGGACTTAGAGGCACTAGTAATGCACTTGTGGATCAAATAAAGCCACATTGCTGACATGCAGCCAAACTTTCAGCAACAGAAAGCTCAGCACGGGGATCTGCCATCAGACATGCATGCCGCACATACAGCATGTTAATAAAGCACCACTGCAGACCTCACACACTGCGTCTGTGCATACAAAACAGACTCAAACAGACACATCCCACCTGAAATTAACTTGAATCCTGAGACATACTTCACTGTAAATTGAAGTTCAGCTCTGTTTAAATTAAAAATCCAAAACTAGATAATTCGTATACCGTGGAAGACACTGTTTACTGAGAATTTGTTATAAGACCATATTTTATGCTCTTTACTTTAATGTGGGCACATTTTAAAGAAAAATACCAAACTGAGTGTTACAAAATTGAAGTGAAATTCAGCCAAGAATGGTGACCCATACTCAGAATTCAAGCTCTGCATTTAACCCATCCAAAGTGCACACACACTGCAGTGAACACACACCCAGAGCAGTGGGCAGCCGTTTATGCTGTGGTGCCCAGGGAGCAGTTGGGGTTTGGTGCCTTGCTCAATGGCACCTAAGTCATGGTATTGCCAGCCCGAGACTCAAACCCACAACCCTAGGGTTAGGAGTCAAACTCTCTAACCACTAGGCCACAACTTCCCAAAGATGATGGGAAACAGCACCATAAATTGATTGAATTTATCCTAGAATCAGACTGATTTGGCTTTTAAGTTCACTGACTTGGAATTCAGAACATGAGACATATATGGACCAACCTTGATTATACTTTTAAGGAATTTTTGCATTCATTTTCAAGCTTAGAAATCTGCATTAACCATTGCAAATAACTGAACTATGTATACATTTCTCATTGTGCATTCTACGAAGTCACGCAGGTTTGGAACACCAAGAAGGTTAGTGTATCATGCACATTTACTATCCCTTTAAACCATTACATTTCCTGTAGGTTTATTTCAAACGTATAATTCATTACAGGGTGATGATTCCTAGATGATAATTTATTTATTCCTGGCACACTGATTCTCACCAGTGCATTTTCTGTTTGACTTAATAAACCATAATTGCTGGCAGCAATCAGTCTATTACGCTACTTCCCCTCATTCAATTCATTTAAATCACTTGAAATGGATTGTGGTACAATGAATATAATTTTTCAGACTTTCAAAAGGAGGATGAGCAATTAATGCTTGTAGATTAAGCCTATGTCAGGCAGAATATGCCTCAAGAGTGACTGAAGAGAAATGGAAACACTCTCTCTAAGGTAATATCTTTAAACGAAATACCCTGACATGATTTAACTTGATCAATTAAATATTTCTGAATGGAAAAGTGGACCCCTTTTCAAACACATTACCATCAAAGTGAAGGCTGTAAATAGCATAAACAATAGCAAAAGCACTGCTAGCAAACGGTAATGCCACTTTGAAGTATGATTAAACAGTGAGGTGATTAAAATCATATGATATTTGCATTTTAGACAAAGGAAAATAATAATAATAATTAGAGAGACAGGAAAAGATTGTTTCTCAGCTGCAGCATAGCTTGTCCCCCAACAAATAACACTAGTCTATATTTTGCCTGTTGACAGCACATTCACTCCTGCCCTCCTGCTTTGTGCTCTTCTCTTGCCATATTGTTTACGTGCATCTACACTGGGTCCTCCTCATTAGAAAAGGGCAACTATGCCAACAGAGGCGGCACCCAAGCAGGGGCTCCCGCCGTGTCAATCACATCCACTGCTCCAACTATCTTACAGCAATGACGTGCCAATCAATGCTTTAGAACAGATTGATGAGCACAGGCTCTCAGCTAGCAATACCGTTTGGAGGAGGCCAAGGCCCAATCCACTCGCCAGATGAGATTTAGTGGTTCTCTGATAATTCTAAAGCCTAGTATTATCAAAGTGATTCATTACATAAATCTAAACAGCAAGAATTACTCTGACTGAATGAACAGCCATCAGCCAAAGTCACATAAAATGGCTTACTCATTTACTATTGTGGTTATGTGATGTGACGAGGAGCGCTGAAACACGGTGCATCTGTGAGGTTGAATGAAAGGGTCTTATTTCACAGCAAATGTGCTTTTCTTCAAAGCTGGTCGGACAGCTGTTGCACAGAATCACATGTGTAATATCCATCCAAAAGCCCCCTGTTTATCAAAAATACATTCAGCCATTTACCATACATGTCATTAGACACGTATCTTCTCATAACCATTGCATCAATAATTGCAAATTGCATTCGAAACAAATAATTATTTCATAAATGCACATTATACAAAAGTTTTTTTGGTAACACTTTAGTATAGGGTCCAATTCACACTGATAACATGTTGCTTATTAGCATGTCTATATTAACATATTGGCTGTTAATTAGTACTTATAAAGAACATATAATACATGACATCCATAATCCTACCCAATACCCTAAACTTAACAACTACCTTATAAAACTATTAATAAGCAGCAAATAAGGAGTTAATTGAGGCAAAAGTCATAGTTAATGGTTAGTTAATCGTGAGAATTGGACCCTAAAATAAAGTGTGACCTTTTTTTTTTTTTTTTTTTTTTGTTATTGCTGTTGTTAATTTATTTGGAAGAAATTAATACTATTAACAAATATTTCTGAAAAAAAGGTGCTGAAAATTCATCATTGCCATCCAAGGAATATTTTTTATTAATATTTCACCATATTACAGTTAAACTGCATTTAATCAAATAAATGCAGCTTTGATGAGCATAAGAAATTTCTTTCAAAAACATTTAAAAACCTTACAGACACAAAACCATTGAACAGGGGCAGAGATGGCAGGAAATTGCAATTCTACAATATTTTATATTTGTAAAAAAATATTAATTAACATTTTCTAGTAATCTAAAGTAATCTAAAGTTAAAAAACAGGGGAAACAAACAAAATAAAATACTAAATGTTTGGCCAATATACATCCAATATCCGCTGTATTAAAATTTTTTTTTATAATAATTGACAGATAACCCATTTCGTACCAATATATTGTTCATTCCTATTTTATTATTGCATCAATTCTCTTTTTTCTTGCTGTATTTTTTCACATTCATGCATTTTGTCATGTACAAAAATAATATGTTCATTGGAACGGTATAACAGGACTAATGACACAATAAAAACTTGGCTTTTGCCCCCTGCATATTCATATGGTTTACAACACCATTTGGCAATTTTTTACACTACAAACCTCATCTGTTAAATTACATTTAAATGCATAAAATACCCTGGTTTTGCAGGCAGGAATTAAACATCCCAAAGCTAGAGTATTTCAGAGGTACTTACAGTAGCACAAAAGTGCACTGGCCTACCTCAGACGTGTAGTTTGAACGCAACATTTGTTGGATTCGTCACGAAGCCTCCCCCTCAGAAAATGAATAATTTACTTGAGCAAGTCATATCAAATGGAACTTAAAAGGTATTTGTCTTTGCTCTTGAGTAGTAATCCAAATGTTTTCCTTTGCACCAAATGTATAATTCATCGAGCCCTTGCACGTTGTGGCAGAGATTGTGTGCACCTGAGTACACCTCGGAGTAGGGCACTCAACGTTTCCACATTTGCGCTGGTCGACATCAAATTTGCACTCAAGGCGACCGATACCTTGTCTCTCCAACACTATATAAAATCACCACAGACTTGAACACGTGTGGTTGCTGTGAAATATGACGGTAAAAGGCTAGTTCACCCAAAAATGAAAATTAGGCTGTGTTTTACTCACCCCTGAGGCATCTTAGTTGTATAGTACTTGCTTCTTTCAGACGAATCCAGTTGGAGTTATAATAAATTTTGTCTTTGATCTTTCAAGCTCTATCATTGCAGTCAGTGGGTGTTCCATTCCTTCAGTCCAAAAGAAGTGAAATAAAAAGTGCCCTTCCATAAAAAAGGTGTCTCACACTGCTCTGGGGGGTGAACAAAGGCCTTCTGTAACAACTCATTTTTGTAAAAAAAAAAAATCCATATTTAAAATGTAGTAATCACTTTAATCTAGCTTGCGTCAACAGTTGTACACAGAAGCACTTCTGGGGGAAATTACATTTGAGGTCAGCTTTGCACATACGCCAGTCAGAAGTGAAGAATACGGAAACACAGCGGAGAGATCAAAACAAAACAACATTCACAAATTAGAAGTATAAAACGAGGATTCGTGAAGAAGAATGTTGGAGGATTTCGATATAAGCCAAGAGGAGACTTCTATTGATCCTATAAACAAATGTTGGTTTTCATGAGACTCAGCGGCGCATGTGCAACACTGACGTCATACGTCATTCCCCTGGAACTGCTTCTGTGTTCAACTGTTGACGCAAGCTATTAAAGTGATTATTCCGTTTTTTTTTTTTAATATGGATATTTTTCCTGCCAAAACACATCAATTCACTACAGGAGGCCTTTGTTTACCCCCAGGAGCTGTGTGGCTTATGGCATTTTTTATGGAAGGGTGCTTTTTTTCCACTTCTTTTGGACTGAAGGAATGCAACATTCGCTAATTGCAAGGATAGAGCTTGAAAGATCAAACACAATTTTTAATATAACTCTGATTGGATTCATCTGAAAGAAAAAAGTCATATACACCTATGCCTCGAGGGTGAGTGAAACGCAGCCTTATTTTCATTTTTGGGTGAACTAACCCTTTAAGTCTCCAGCACTATGGCTTTAGATAAGGCTTGAATGCTGGCCAGACTGCTTGCGATGCAAGATCACAGTGAAGGATCTGTCTCTCTCTCACTCGGTTTCATTCCTTCTTGGTCCAGCTCTAAGGATTTAATACCATTATTGATTTCTCCACTTTAAGAAATAGCCTTTCAAATGGCATCAGCAAATGAACTTAGAAACTTTGTCCCCCAGCATGCATTTGAACTCTGGGATTTGATGAAGAGGTGCTGCTCATTGTACATGAAATTACTAGGGCTGTCAATCAATTCAAAATTTAACCTAATTAACTACAAGATAAGCTGATTAATGCATTAAATTAATTACATAGTGTTGTAGTTGCACTTTCAAGCTCACTAAGTGAAGCTCGAGACCAGAAGAGTGTTGAGACCGAAGCCACATGATCATGAGTCCTTGACAATACTAAGACCATGAAAATATGATATTGAATTTAACTTTGACAAAAATTAACTACTGGTCAAAAGTTTGGAGTAATATAGTTAAAGATCCTTATACTCACGAAGACTGCAATTATTTGATCACAAATACAGTAAAACTAAAAAATATTGTGTAATATTACAATTTCAAATTGGAAACCATGATAGACTGCCATTCAGAAAGTGTAAGGCAAGTATGAAAAATAATAATAATAATAATAAAAATATTTATCCACTGAGGATGCATTAAATTGATAAATGATTGTTTTTTTTTATATATATATATATCAAAGAATCCTGAAAGAAATATAATGAATATAAAATATCAAAAATACTAATCAGCAAAAACTACTTTCAACATTAATGATGATAAAAAAATTAATAATAAGTGATAATAACTGAGCACCAATTCAGCATATTAGAATGATTTTTGAAGGATCATAAAACACTGGAGACTGGAGTAATTATGTTGACAATTCAGCTTTATATCATAGGAATAAATTACACTAAAATGTATTCAAATAGAAAATACTTATTTTGTAATAATTGTAATAATATTTATTGTATTTTAAATCACATGAATGCAGCCTTGATGAGCATAAGAAATTCATAAAAAAAAAAAACATTAACAAATCATGTTATTCCAAACTTTCTATCCAACTTTATCTGTAGTGCATATCAGTATTTTGGGTGGAATTCAAAATCCAAGGAAACGTGATTCAGAGAGATGACTGTAAATATAAGCAAAATATTCACTGGAAATTACAATAAGTGTTTTTAAAATATCCCTGCCTGACTCACAGCGATTTGTACATACAGTGGGTACAGAAAGTATTCAGACC
This sequence comes from Carassius auratus, assembly GCF_003368295.1. Taxonomy (NCBI): domain Eukaryota; kingdom Metazoa; phylum Chordata; class Actinopteri; order Cypriniformes; family Cyprinidae; genus Carassius; species Carassius auratus. The sequence continues at coordinate 186,650 of NW_020524290.1, forward strand.
CCCTTTAAATTTTTCACTCTTTATTGTATTGCAGCCATTTGCTAAAAGTATTTAAGTTCTTTTATTTTTTCCTGTCATTAATGTACACCCAGCACCCCATACTGGCAGAAAAAACACAGAATTGTTGACATTTTTGGAAGTCGTGGCCTAATGGTTAGAGGGTTGGACTCCCAATCGAAGGGTTGTGGGTTCTAGTCTCGGGCCGGACGGAATTGTGGGTGGGGGTAGTACATGAACAGTTCTCTCTCCACCTTCAATACCACAACTTAGGTGCCCTTGAGCAAGGCATCGAACCCCCAACTGCTCCCCGGGCGCCGCAGCATAAATGGCTGCCCACTGCTCCGGGTGTGTGTGTGTGTTCACTACTCTGTGTGTGTGCACTTTGGATGGGTTAAATGCAGAGCACAAATTCTGAGTATGGGTCACCATACTTGGCTGAATTTCACTTCACTTCATTCACTTTCACTTCACTTCACTTCACTTCATTTGTTAAAAAAGAAAAACTGAAATATCACATGGTCTTAAGTACACTGCTCAGTATTTAGTAGAAGCACCCTTTTGATCTAATACAGCCATGAGTCTTTTTGGGAAAGATGCAACAAGTTTTTCACACCTGGATTTAAGGATCCTCTACCATTCCTCCTTGCAGATCCTCTCCAGTTCTGTCAGGTTGGATGGTAAAAAATTGGTGGACAGCCATTTTCAGGTCTCTCAAGAGATGCTCAATTGGGTTTAAGTCAGGGCTCTGGCAGGGCCATTCAAGAACAGTCACGGAGTTGTTGTGAAGACCCTCTTTCGTTAATTTATCTGTGTGCTTAGGGTCATTGTCTTGTTGGAAGGTGAATCTTCGGCCCAGTCTGAGGTCTTGAGCACTCTGGAGAAGTTTTTCATCTAGGATATCCCTGTACTTGGCTGCATTCATCTTTCCCTCGGTTGGAACCAGTCGTCCTGTCCCTGCAGCTGAAAAACACCCCCACAGCATGACGCTGCCACCACCACCATGCTTCACTGTTGGGACTGTATTGGGGAGGTGATGAGCAGTGCCTGGTTTTCTCCACACATACCGCTTAGAATTAAGGCTAAAAAGTTATCTTTGTCTCATCAGACCAGAGAATCCTTCAGGTGTTTTTTAGCAAACTCCATGGGGGCTTTCATGTGTCTTGCACTGAGGAGAGGCTTCCGTTGGGCCACTCTGAGATAAAGCCTTGACTGGTGGAGGGCTGCAGTGATTATTAGCTTTCTACAACTTTCTCCCATCTCCCGACTGCATGTCTGGAGCTCAGCTCTAGGAAGGGTTCTGGTCATCCCAAATTGTTCTATTTAAGGATTATGGAGGCCACTGTGCTCTTAGGAACCTGAAGTGCAGCAGAAATTATTCTCATTTGCTCTGACATGCACTGTGAGCTGTAAGGTTTAATATAGACAGGTGTGTGGCTTTCCTAATCAAGTCCAATCAGTATAATCAAACACAGCTGGACTCAAATGAAGGTGTAGAGCCATCTCAAGGATGATCAGAAGAAATGGACAGCACCCGACTTAAATACATGAGTGTCACAGCAAAGGGTCTGAATACTTGATATTTCAGCTTTTCTTTTTTTAAAAATGTGCAAAAAGTTATTTCTGTCAATATGGGGTGCTGAGTGTACATTAATGGGGAAAAAATGAACTTAAATGATTTTAGCAAATGGTTGCAATATAACAAAGAGTGAAAAATGTAAGGGTGTCTCTATACTTTCATTACCCACTGTATTTTATGAGGTGGCTAATTTGTACGAATTCTTGTACAACCACACTTGTACAAATTCATAAGATTTTTGCCAAATACATATTTTACGAGTTGCACAATTGGTATGAATTTGTACGGATGACCTACACCTAACCCCACCCCTAAACCTAACTGACACTGGGGATTAGAGAAATCGTAGAAAATCGTAAAAGTGAGGTCGTACAAATTCGTAGGAATTAGCCACCTCAAAAAATATGTATAAATTGCCATGATATAGAGATGAATATCCTTATACTGACCTACATTTCACAGCAATACAATTTACACATTTACGAGTTTCAGTTAGTGTTTACACAAGCGTTTACTTTCAATTTATTATGTAACAATCTGTATGTTCAATTTCTGCACCACAATTTGTAAACTCTGCATGCCAGACCAAGCTCAGTAGAACTGCCACTGGCATGGAGGTGGTGATTTCACCTATGAGTGACCTCTCTCTGGGTATCCCCAAGCTGACACACACACAAACACACAAATACATCTTGTCTGGACTAGCTCCCAGATCAGTTTGCATCATGCAGGGACAGATCTTATGTTGCAGACAGACTCCCTGGCTTGTGTTTTGCCCTAGACAAACTACAGTATTTGTATAATATTTACTAGCCGGGCATCTTGCACCATATCATCACCAGTCATCTGGTGTTATATTATATTATATTATATTATATTATATTATATTATATTATATTATATTATATTATATTATATTAATAGTTTTGTTGTTGTTGTTGTTGTAGTTTAATCATTATTATTATTAAAAATAATAAAAATTATCTGCAGTGATAACACAGCAGTAGTCCTTATCTGAAGATCAAGTGTTTGTGACGTTGTCATGATTCTGCCCTCATGTCCTTGGTTTTTCCCTAGTCTTGAGGCAGGATCATGACAGACCCATGTTTTGTGTACAAGCACATGGCCTTGTCTTTGGGCCATGTGCTTGTGTTGTCTCGTTCCCTTGCCCCGCCCCCCTTGTTAACCTAGTCGTGTCGTGATTGCTATCTGTGCCACCTGTCGTGTCTTAATTGTTCCCCTATTTAGATCTCCTAGTGTGCTCTGTCTTGCGTCGGTTCATTGTTCATCACCTGTGATTGTTCCTCACCTGTGATTGTTCCTCACCTGTGATAATACCCTGGTAACCCCTTTGAGATATTGTGTCCTGTATAACCGTGAGTGTTTACTTGTAGTTAGTGTTCTCCAGTTTTGAGTCTTTGTTTATCTTGTCTAATCAGTCCTGTTTAGTTATTTTGTATCTGCCCTAGTCCTTGTTTTCCCCCTCGTGGGTTTTGTTTTCCCCTTTTGTTAAATAAATCCTGTGTTTCGTTACTTCCTGTCTGCACCTGAGTTCCTCCCTTACCAAAACCCTGACAGACGTATAGGACTATGGTAAAGTACTGTACATTATATGACTCTCAAACATGTGTATGTATGTAATGTACTGTATGTATATACACCCTAATTAAAAAATAGTATACTTAAGTAAAATTTGTTTGTATTAACTTTACTATAACTAAATCTATTTGAAGCACACTATAAATTGGTATACTTACAGTCTGCTAAACTGGAACAACGTTTATAACAAATTGTGTAATAAATGCATTTTAGTAAAAACAGTGCTAAAGTTCAACTGAACTATTCCAAGTATTCTTAAGAACACTTTAAATATCCACTCTTTTATTTAAATTTTTAAAATGCGGAATTAATTCAGCATAAACCTAAAATGTATTTTGGTGACATTACAATTGCAATTCAATTACACTGTTAAGAGTGTTGAACATGCATTAATATTATACTAATAAGAAACACAGCAAATTTCTGACTACAGAAATGTATTGTAAAATAATATTCTTGAATCCTGTAAATTCCTGGCATTTTTGCAGTGTGTATATATATCATGATTAATCGTAAAATAAAATGTAAGATTATTTGTTATGTTTATATATTAAATAGGTGTATATAATATAGTTATATAAATATATGCATGTTAATATTTTCTAAATATATACAGTGGGTACGGAAAGTATTCAGACCCTCTTAAGTTTTTCACTCTTTGTTATATTGCAGCCATTTGCTAAAATCAAGTTCTTTTTTCTCTCATTAATGTACACTCAGCACCCCATTTTGACAGAAAAAAAAAACAGAATTGTTGCACATTTATTAAAAAAGAGAGACTGAAATATCACATGGTCCTAAGTATTCAGACCCTTTGCTGTGACACTCATGTATTTAACTCAGGTGCTGTCCATTTCTTCTGATCATCCTTGAGATGGTTCTACACCTTCATTTGAGTCCAGCTGTGTTTGATTATACTGATTGGACTTGATTAGGAAAGCCACACACCTGTCTATATAAGACCTTACAGCTCACAGTGAATGTCCGAGCAAATGAGAATCATGAGGTCAAAGGAACTGCCTGAAGAGCTCAGAGACATAATTGTGGCATGGCACAGATCTGACCAAGTTTACAAAAATATTTCTGCTGCACTTAAGGTTCCTAAGAGCACAGTGGCCTCCATAATCCTTAAATGGAAGACGTTTGGGATGACCAGAACCCTTCCTAGAGCTGGCCGTCCGGCCAAACTGAGTTATCGGAGGAGAAGAGCCTTGGTGAGAGAGGTAAAAAAGAACCCAAAGATCACTGTGCCTGAGCTCCAGAGATGCAGTCGGGAGATGGGAGAAAGTTGTAGAAAGTTAACCATCACTGCAGCCCTCCACCAGTCAGGGCTTTATGGCAGAGTGGCCCAACGGAAGCCTCTCCTCAGTGCAAGACACATGAAAACCCCCTGGAATTTGCTAAAAAAAAAACACTTGAAGGATTCTCTGGTCTGATGAGACCAAGATAGAACTTTTTGGCTTTAATTCTAAGTGGTATGTGTGGAGAAAACCAGGCACTGCTCATCACCTGTCCAATACAGTCCCAACAGTGAAGCATGGTGGTGTCCGCATCATGCTGTGGGGGTGTTATTCAGCTGCAGGGACAGGACGACCGGTTCCAACCGAGGGAAAGATGAATGCGGCCAAGTATAGTGATATCCTAGACGAAAACCTTCTCCAGAGTGCTCAAGACCTCAGACTGGGCCGAAGATTCACCTTCCAACAAGACAATGACCCTAAGCACACAGATAAAATAACGAAGGAGTGGCTTCACATCAACTCCGTGACTGTTCTTGAATGGCCCTGCCAGAGCCCTGACTTAAACCCAATTGAGCATCTCTTGAGAGACCTGAAAATGGCTGTCCACCAATGTTTACCATCGAACCTGACAGAACTGGAGAGGATCTGCAAGGAGGAAAGGCAGAGGATCCCCAAATTCAGGTGTGAAAAACTTGTTGCATCTTTCCCAAAAAGACTCAATCAAGGGCACTTCTACTATATACTGACCATTTGATATTTCAGTTTTTCTTTTTTTTTAATTAATGTGCAAAAATGTCAACAATTCTGTTTATGTCAATATGGGGTGCTGTGTGTACATTAATGAGGATCCCTGGGAATTGAACCCTACAACCTTGCACTGCTAATGCAAAGCTCTACCACTTGGGCCGCAGGAACACTATTTTTATATGTACATAACAAATATACACAGTACACACACATGTATTATGTAAGCAAAATTTTATTTTGGATGCAATTAATTGTTTGATAGCACTAATTTATTGTGTATATATATATATATATTTATTTATTATTATTATTTTTCCTAAAACCATCAAATTTCATCATCTTATTGACACATTCTGTCACATAGCGATATTCAATAATAAATATGCTTGACTTTTTATTGTTTTCCTTGAAAACATCTCACTTAGTGGGAGCTCGACAGTGATTTATCACTATACTGGCACCGGGTGGCTTTTGCCAACTTCATTAGAACAATGAATCCACAAGCGGCCTATTCCACTAGGAGCCAGCAGGACGCTTACACACACAAATGGATTGCTTGCCTAATGAGTGCCCGTTCAGTGTATTTCACTTAATTATTTTCCCATGCCTTCAGTCAGTAAATAAGTCTGAAATGTACACACCAAACTAATGACGCTCAAAATCTTCCCTTGAAGTGATCTTTGTTGAAGCTTGGTTGAAAAGGAAAGGACTGCTACTGTTCTCCTGAACTTAAATGAGTGCATCACTCAATTAAAATATAGCTCAACAGTCATACAATATTGCTTATGCAGTAAATATGCCAGAGTATTTTAGACAATTTGATGGCTTTGTCAGCCCGATTATCCTCCCCTACCTCTCTGTGTGTTGTGGGTCACTTCCTTTTTACTGGACACAGTAGTCTGTACGTGATGTAATGCAGGGGAGCCTTTGGAGAACGAAAGACATCTCTCTTCTCAACTGATAAGTCCTACAGCAACATCACGGTATGAATGAAGAAGAGACTTGTCAGCTCAGCTGTTTCTTCCAAAACAAAGACTTTCAAACTCTCAAAGTCACCGCAGTTTCCTCTTCCTTTAGTCACACCTGCCAGGCATCACGAGTAACAAACTAATCATCCCGTTGATTCAAAATGTAATTAGTTGCACAGTACACAAGATCTTAATTATCTATTTGCTTGGGTGTTTGTTTAAAGGGGCTCAGATAATTGGCTATGTTCACACAGTCAAAGCGCTTGGGAGTGACAACTGTATTTACAAGCAGGTGTAGCTCTCAAATGATCCTGTTCACACAACGCTTCTGTATTTTTGCATTAGCCATGAATAATGTATGTAGCTCCTCTCCTTAAAACCCCTTAAACTGAAAAGTGGTCTAGCTGGTCTCTTAGCCTGGCCAAGCTGGTTTATTTAATTTACCAAATCAAATTATATTATATTCACAATTTCACATACGTAGACTATATGACATTTTTATTTTTTATCATTTGCACCAACATACTGAAAGAAAATCTCCGCCACTGCTGTCACCATAACAACAGTGACTAAAGTAAATATCTAAGATGGCGACATCCATAAGGCTGGCAAGACTTATCACAATTGACAGGATGTTATTTAATGAATGAATCCAATCAAAAGTTCATCCATCAAATCTTAATTAACCGCCAGCAGTTTTGAATTGCAAAGTGCATCATTTGGTGCGTGCCCAGACGGCAGTAGCTCTGGTGGAAACTGACGGCTGCTTCTAAAAGCTTCAGTTGAGACACAACCTCATCTCACACTCAAAATGCGAGTACTGAAAATTTACGGTTACATAAAGGCAATGTCACTCTGCTTTAAAACCAAACTATGTGCGAATGTAACTGTATTTAGCCCCGTAAAACAGGACTGGCATTGTATTCAGCTGCTTTGTTTGAACGTAGCCGTTATTCACAAGTTGTAGCGAGAGCCACATACGGGCTCAGTTTGACGGGTAAAATGCAGATGGTGTCAATGAGAGAAGTCTCTCTCTCTCTCTCTCTCTCTCTCTCTCTCTCTCTCTCTCCCTTTGTCCTGCCTGTTAGATCTCCTGTCTTCCAAATCCATTTAGCGGCAGGGATGTAAGACAGCAAATTATCCTTGTATGTCATGCCATTGATACACGCCGCCTGACATGGATCCATCAGCCTAATGCCCTCAAAGAGCGATCGCGGGTACCCCGAGATCTTCTGCTCCAAAGGTGATTTACTCAGCTCCAGCTGCGACTTGAGTTTTGATGGTTGATGTGGATCTAGCAGTTGTTGAATCATGCATGGATGGAAGGTACCTGGACTGTGAGGTGACTGATTCATGGTCTTATTTGTGTAGCTACTGTGTTCAGACTCTCCTCCTCTTTTCTTCTCTCGGTGTAAACAGAATAGGGCACAACCTTTACTGTGACAACTGTGCCACACAGTAAGACTGGAACTCTTTTATAAGTGCACTGACATGAGTCTGTGACAGCAGGGATGGGCACAGGGTGTTTGCTATATATATCCAGCGGCCAAGCAGCTCTCATCCGTTGCTGCTTTATCCTGTACTCTGTAAATCAAACAAACCTCACACGTCATCAAAACATGCCCTCATATTATCATCTATAACACAGAGGAAACCGTTCCAATGATGCATTTTAGATATACGAATCAATATGTAATTTAAAAGAACTGATGCCGGTACATGACTGTAATTTCCTCACTGCTCACTTTTTCAAGATGTCTCATACTCTTTTGGAATGCTAGTCAAATACTGATATTTCATAATAATAAAAAAAATAAAAAAATAAAAAAAGTCAAATGAATAAATAAATAATAATGATGATAATTAAAAACAGCTTTATTTAGTACAATTATTATACAAATAAATAATAAAAATAATAAAAATAATAGTAATATATTATTTATATAAAATATTTATATAATATATAAAATAATATATAAAATATTTAAATAATCAAGTAAATTATAGTATTATTAATATAAAATATTGTTAAATTATTATTAAATCAAAATTAAGAATTATTTAAAAAAGTAAAGATGCCCCCTGACATGTGTTAATTCTATTATAGAAATTAAATCTTGAAGTACTACTTTATTTTTGCAGTTTGAACAAGCAGAAACCATCACACAGTGTGCATTCTTCACTTCATAAAAAGGATGGGTGGACTACAATACAACTGAAAACAGTTTTCACTTAACATACAGCAGTGTTATGAAAAATACTGCACTCATAGCACCAGACTATTTCAAAACAGCAAGAAAACAACCAAAGATATAAGTCTGCAAGTGTACAATGTTCTTTGTTTTTTTTTTTGTTTTTTTTTTGTTTTTTGTTTTTTCTCCCACAATGTAATTTCTTTAAATTATTTTCATTAGAGAATTTTCCTCAGTATATATTAATATATATAGTTAACTTTACAATAAGGTTAAATTTGTTAACAAATGAATGCATTAGCTATCTAATAAAAACTGCACAACAACCCAAAAATTTAACTTCATTTTATTTATTTATTCATTTATTCTACCCGATGTTGTAGTTAACCTATATGGCTTCCTTTTTGACCTGTGGAACATTTAATTAAATAAATACAATTAAAGTAAATTGGAACTGAAACTGACTGGTTACCAACATTCTTCAAAATCTCTTCTTTTATGTTCCACAGAAGAAAGAAATTAAAATAGGTTTGGAAAAACTAAAAGAGTAAATAAATGGTGACAGAATAATAATAATAAAATAAAAAAAAGGTGTCTGGTGTCACAATATATATATATATATATATATATATATATATATATATATATATATATATATATATATATATATTATTTATTTATTTTTTTTATTTTTTTATTATTATTATTTTTATTTATTTTTTGGGGGGGGGGTGAACTACTCCTGTAATATACTGTAGGTTACGTTCATTTATCAATATTGTTCAGTATTAATTCATGTTCATTCATGATATATAAACTTGTGCTAAATTACAATGTTAAAAATGTATAAGTAGGTATATGAAACAATAAATGCTGTTATGTTAGCTGTTGGAATAAATAATGACTTGAACTAATAATTTGAACATATTGTAAAGCCTTGCAGATATAAATTCAATTAATTCAGTTTAATAAATGACATATCACAAATAAATTAGCAGCCCTAATTCAACTTTACAGGAGAAATGCCATTTCCCCCATCACATGTGCATTTATAAAGAGTCATGACTGACACAGAGGAGTCACGGTTCATGACCGCTTTTAATAGAACAGCACAAGTACATCACAGTGAGCGCGGCAGATGTATGTTACGCATGAAGAGAGGAGCAGCGGCAGCCTCAGGGACGTGGTTCCAGCCATGTAGATATGTGCAAAAGGTTCTGTCGCCTCTGATCAGATAGCGCCAGCTGCTGAGGCCTCCAGCTCTGTTCTCAGACCTGCCCTGATCCTCTTTTCTTCCTGAACTTCCAATACCAACCCTGCACTTCCAGCATGACAAATAATGGATTACGGGGATTAGAGGTAAACGAACATAAGAAGCTCCATATGTTTTGAACCTCCTCCTGACCTAGATGTATGTGCATGCGAAGGAGAGATAAAGCCACATGTGGGCGCATGTTACCAGTTGTGATGAACGAGCAAACCGACCAAGAGAAGGTGGCACTGGCTACCATGTTTGCGATTGGCCATGCTTTGGCGTGAGGCTAGAATTCATTAACGAGACATAATTGTACATTTCTGGGGGGATAGGAAGAAGCAGTGAAAGGCAATCAGATAATGAGTCGACATCACCGTGCACAAATGTTGCTTATGAGGACGGTGATCAGGACTAAATGAATCCAATTAAGAAGTTGTTATTCTCAGACCTCATGAATCTCTGTGTATTCCTCAAGGATATACGGTCACCCTGTGAAGGAGACGTGGACAATCTGACCATCCCTCTTGGTTCTAATAGAAACATGTGGCCATTATTCTCTAGGATGGGCTGGAGTATTAAAGGAGCCAACAAAGTGAAGTGTCTAAGGCTGCCAGGCCCCTGGGATTGGCGGTAAGAAAACGATGGGATTACCCAGGGATTAAGAAACGATAAGTATGGAAACAAAACCACTTTAAGAAGACACTTTCATTTTACTGTGCCAAGTTTGAAAGCAGACAGTAAAGCTCTTCAGCGCAACCCCTGTGGGAATGAATGGCTTATAAACTGAGAATAATGGCAGAAGAAGTGGCCACTGCAGGACTCTGATGAGCAGGAAAGACAAGAGGAGGGAGGACAATAGCGCTTGTGACTCCTCATATCCTGACTGATTGGGAATTACACTTCTGGTGTCACATGCATGTTCATACTCTGTGCCGATTCATTGCATTCAAGGGGTTGTCTTGAATGAGAACCCTTCTCACTATTATCAATGTTTGCATTGCTTAATATTTTTTTTTTAATTTTTTTTTTATAGAAGGATCAATAGAACACTAATTCTGTAACACTCAAAAAAAAAAAGTATTTACTGTCACTTCTGATTAATTTAACGTGTCCTTGAATAAAAGTTTTGATTTTAAATCAGTTATAATAAATGCTGACTCTACACTTCATATTTGAGTTCGTATTTAGCATACATTTTTTTTTCTAAACCTTGTTAAATTTATGATTTAAGAAAGGAAAAAATAACTATATGACAGTAAGTTAAGAAAATGTATGTCTTAATCATATTATTATATTATATTTTCTCGGGTTATTTATACATATTTTAACTGTAAAACAAGACAAAAATACCCCCCAAATCTCTCAGGGATGTTGGTAATGAGGGATTCTGTGAAGCAGATGAGGATTTGGGGAAGCGGTGGTTGGAAAGAGACAGCCGAGTGCACGAAGTGGAGAAAAATGGGGAAAACTACAGACATGGAGCTAGTTTGTCGAACGGTTCGAGTCCCTTGGTGATTTGTGAGTCTAAAGACCCCACAGCTGCAGGTGTGTCACTCTAAAGGTGGGTCAACCGGGTGTAACTCACACGGCTACAAAGAGGCTTATCTTAATTCTGAAGGCAAGAAACTCTAAGACCCCATTCACGCATAGTCCCTCTAATTAATGTGGACAGGTAATTCAGATGAGAGCAGGAGAGAGCTTACTGCTTTCAGCTCAGCGCTGCTGCATGGCAACTGCAAGGCACGCACACACACACACACACACACACACACACACATACACACACATCTATACCCGCAGCAATTTAATCAAACACACTTAGAGCAGGCAATAACAACAGGTATTATGTAACATAAGCATCCACATGAGCCAGGTCTGAGATACTAATAACATGAAGTGATGAGCAAAACTGTGTTTAAATACCCCTATATTCACTCCCTAATTGTTCTAACCTGCCAGAGAAACCCCTGAGAAAACATATCCACAGCTCTTTGGCATGTAGTGCGGGAATCCGAGAATGACTCAAAAGAACTGAAAGCATTTTAGGAGGGATCGTAAATATATCCCTTCGAAGAAAAAAGACAACAAGCGTATTTGTTTCTGGCTTTTGCCGCATGCAGGCGAATGCCATTAGATGAGTCATATGCGTACAGTATTTCTCCATTATGGTCATCAGTTGTGGACTGAGCAGGTGGTTTACTGTAGTGTGTAACGCAGCATGCAGGCCAGAGTCTGGGGTTTTTCACCTGCTGCTGCCTGCTCTGATATATTTATATTTTAAATTAAATTTCTATATCTGCACATACTTTTAAGTTTTAGCTTTAAAAAAAAGAAAAAAAAAAAAGAAAGAAAAGGCACTTTTGAAAAATTCCATTGTTATTGTCCAAGTTAAGATTATAAGTTAATCTTTTGTGAAGCATATCATATGGGGTAAGTTGTGACATTAAACAGCAACATTTTAAAAATGTTAAATAATTACAAAACACAAAACAATTCATTGCTAAAAAGATAAAAAGTCAACATACAGAAATACTACAAAAGCCAAAAAGGGAAAGAGTAAATAAAAAACAACCACTAAAGCTTTTAAAAAAGAAGAAATTAAATAAATAATCTATTTAATAAAAACATTTAAAACATCTGTCAGAAGTAAATGGGAAGAAAAAGATTTAGCAAGGATGCATTTTACAGAAGTTACCATTTTTGTGTAAGAATCCAAATGTCTTTTTTTTTATTTCAAATAAATGCTGTTCTTTTGAACTTTCTAACTATCAAAGAATTCTGGGAAAAGGTATCAGTTTCCACAAAAATACTGTTTCTAACATTGATAGTAATAATAAAAATACTTAATGTTTTTGAACAGCAAATCAGTATATAAGAATGATTTCTGAAGGATCATGGGACATGGGGACGCTTGACTGATTGATTGGACACACTATTGGAAGAGAACTGAACTGGATGATGTCATCACTGAATCATCACTGAAGTTTAGCTAAAAAAAATACTATTGTCTTCTTGCATTATTGACAAACTAGACTATTTTCTGTGTTTGACTCTTGTTTTCCTGTTTGACTGTCTGACTGCTTTGACACAACCAGTATTGTATAAAACGCTATACAAATAAAGGTGACTTGGTTTGACTTGACTTGACTGAAGACTGGAGTGATGATGCTGAAAATTCAGCTGTACATCACAGAGATGAATTAAAATAGAAAACAGTTATTTTAAATGATTATAATATTTCACAATATTTCTGTTTTTATTCTATTTTTGATCAAATAAGTGCAGCCTTGGTCAGCATAACAGACTTATTGAGTTCAAAGGATGAAACACAAAAATGTAATGAAGAAATTTTGAACTAGATGTTTTAAGCTAATATGCAAAACCTACAAAAGCAGAGAAAATAAGCATTTGAATAATTGGACTTTTGACCCAAAACCTCAGTTTTGTGACAACTTACAGTCCTCTGTCACAACAAGCCCCACTCTCCCCTACAACATGCTCTAAAGGCAGCTGCAAAAGAAAGCAATGGTTTGGGAAGATCGGCAACAGTTGCTTCTATATCTTACTGCAAAACACAGCAAATTTAGTCTGCCATTGCGAAATCTAACAGGCACAGATGTCTTCAATTCTTAAGCAGCTCTCAAAAATTTTTCTGTTCCTTTTTGCGTCAAAACTTCAAATTACAGCATGTAAAAAATTTAAAATCCAATGAGCCGTGGCACTGTTAAATATCCACAGGCAAACTAAAGCAGAAATAAAGCAGAGATGAAGAAGTATACTGATTTGCACAGCAATAGTCTTCCAACTTTCTTTTTGATATACCACACTTTCCAAAACTTCTACAAGGGGTCATAGGACATCTGTCTGCACGATGTCACATAAAGCAAAGTTTTGACTTTGACTTCATTATTCATCAGCAAATGCAACCGGTTCCCCAGGCAATTGAGCATTCATGCCTGTTTTTTTTCCCCCATTATCCAAACAGACCAACCAAGAATAGATCAACTCCAGAGGTCATAGAAATCTGGATTTTATTGTCTTACACACTAACCATTAATGTTACCTCTGAGCAGAGCAGAGATCTGCTAAAGCGTGAGCTGTTCAGAGCCCGAGAGGAGTGAATGCAGATGCAGTCCAGCGCAAACATGGGCATGACAGAGGCAGCAGTAACCTCAGGGCCCACTGCCAGCGTCTTGCACTAGAATTATGCACCTGCTGTCAAAATGTGTTGTACACACACATATTCAAGCAAAATATACGGCAAGCACATGGAACCATTGACAACTGTCTGGCGTTCTTAAATTTTCAAAAATATAAACAGAATGATATGCTTTGCAGAATGATGATTACTTAATATGACAGACACAGATTTTTAAATGCACCTAAAGGTCTGCACCAAATTTTTGCCATAAAAAAACACAACAAAATGGAAAGAACTCCCCATATATATATATATATATATATATATATATATATATATATATATATATTATATATATATATATATATATATATATATATATATGTGTGTGTGTGTGTGTGTGTGTGTGTGTGTGTGTATGTGTGTGTGTGTGTGTGTGTGTGTGTGTGTGTGTGTGTGTGCATGTGCGCGCGTGTGTGCGTGTGTGCATGTGTGTGTGTGTGTGTGTGTGTGTGCTAGCATGTTTTTGTGACATATCAGAACACAACTCTGTATAATGACATGGGTATAACACAGGTATTACAAGGAGAGCGTGACTTATGAGGACATAACCCATGTCCACATTTATCAAAACGCTTATAAACCAGAATAAGATCTTTTTTCTTTTTTTTTTCTTTTTTGAGAAAGTAAAAATGCACAAAGTTTCCTGTTAGGGTTAGGTTTTTTTTTATTTATTAATAAACATTAGTTATTAGTTTCAGTCCGCTTTTGGACTGTGTTTCTCAAGAAAATACTATTAGTTTTTCTACTAAAATGTTTTAATTGTTTTTCTTAGCAAGAATCACTATTTGTAACATTTTCAATTGTTTCTAGTGGGAACTGTTTCAAAGTAAATCCCAGACCTTGTTTTTCAGTGCAGAACCCAAAAAAAATATTGGGTAAATGATTTGATGGCTCACTTCTTAATTAATAAGGTTTTTTTTTTTTTTTTTTTGCACCTTTATTAGATTGAACAGTGTAGTTATTACGAAAAACAATGGGAGGAGAGAGGGGAACGATATCAGTAAATGACCTCAAGCCAGGACTCAAACTTGAGTGGCCTGAAGCGCTACTGTTGAATCAGTGTCTGTTACATAAAAAGAACAATCAACTACTAACGCAAAATGTGATATTATAAATAATCCCCGCCACTAATAATGTGTGCTCCAAACCATCTTGGTTTATAACTGGTTTATTGTTCACAAATATTCTACACTTTCCGATTTCGTAGTTGCACTGATTTGTTTTCTCTCCCACTGGGCGTATTGCACCCTTGTCAATACGAGATGGAATGTAATGAATTAACATTTTCATTAACGATGTCCTGGTGAGAGAAGTGTATTGTATTGATTTCCATGAAAAAAAAAAAAAAAAAAAAATTCTAAATAAAAGCGAGCAATAAAATAAATGAAATCTGTAAATACTTCTGCTCATATATAGAGAACAGGTTCATGAAACATTTATTTCATATACTTCAGCCGGACTCTGACTGTCATCACACAGGTCTCAATCACACAGGTCTCAATCCAGAGAGAATAACGTTTCTCAGATGAATTTATGATTAAATCGTGACAGTCCAATGGGAGAGCTAACAAGAAAGCAGGAAGGGAAACTTCAAGAATTGAGTATGTGATAAATGTTTTGTACGTCACTCAGCAAAACTACATTTTCTGCCCAGTTGATTTGGTGTAAACAGAGGTCATATATAAGCTATGTGCCTTCAGAGAGCAAATCCTTCAGAAAGCATCTTTCTGCTTCTTCACATGTTAGAGGGAGGAGCTTCTGGTCCATCTCTTGAGGGAACATCTGACAGAAAGCTTCTTGAATATTTAACTAGGACTTTGCTCCGCTGATGAGATGAGTCCTGCTTTCACCATGCTCTTATCAGCACATTCCCTCCCTGGGACACACCACTTCATGTTGGGATAGAGAGAGCCCAAGACAAGAAAGCATGTTTGTGGGTTTTTTTATAAATATATTTAATATAATGAAACCAGCATTGGCTCCACCGAGGCTCATACCATTGGAGGTTTCCGGAGCAATATGAGTAATGAGAGGTGAAAGATAAAACCGCTCTAATTAAAAGAACACAGGAAAAAAAAAAAACATTAACCACCAGAGATAAGCATTTAAGCATGAAAAATAGTATCAGTCAGTTAGGGATCCAGTTGTTTGGATGATAAAAAAAGAAGAAAAAAAAAACCCTTTTTCACTTAAGGAGATATTCCCCACTGATTTGAATGTGGGTAATATAAATTTCTATGGTGGTCAGAAGAGATTAGATTTCTCTAATCAGACCCAGATCTTATTGGAATATCAAATAGAATTAATTGGATTTTCCGGCTTTTTATAACATGATTAATGTGCCCAGCCCTCGTGGTTTTAAGCAGCCGGGTGCCTTAAGAGGCTCTGCTCTTTCTGTATTTTCACCAGCTTGCTTCACTCTCGCAGGGGGAGAGGAGCAATAAAAGTCAGAGTCATAACAAATAAGGTTGACAGTGTATGAACTGAGTAGGCTGATAAATTCAAAGGTCATAAATCATAGCTAATCTGGTGAATTGTGTAATGTTAATCAAATAAGATTGGGTTTGGTTTGCCTCAGGAAGGAGAGCACTTCTGTTATTGCTTGGCCGATTACCTGAGCACATCCTTAGAGGGATTCATAAATTCAGTTATTACATTTAGGAAATTTGAATGAATGAAGGAAGGAGGTTTGGGTTTGTTGGGAGTGGGGAGGATAGACAAGGCAATGAATTTCTTACTTTGAAAGTAAGCGTAAGCAAATGGCACTTTCCACAATGATGGCACAAAATATAGCTTGGGAAAAAGAAAATTTTAAAATGAATCCTTTTCAAGTATGTTTTTTTTTTTTTTTTTTACCATTATTATTAAGTTATAAACAATAACTGAATATCAATTCAGCAGATTGTTAAAATGACATTATTGTATATATTCATGACTTGATTCGAAGAAAATGGCAAAGACCTCTGAAGTGGGAGAGATTTTGTGGCAAAAACTGATGTTTGCAAAGACTCAAAATTGTTCTATAATTACTTTTTTTAAGTATTTGCTGGTAGCTGATTGTATGCATTCCTGAGGGAGATATATATAAAGAGAGATTTAGGGCAATGATTCACTAAACTAAATTCCAAAGACCTTTTAAGAAAGACTACACTTTTGGCCAAGGCATAGCCTTCCCATTGAAGGCCACAAGTAACATCCATACTTGCTTCACTACTATCTGGTCCAAAATTAAGAGCCTTCATTTACAGACTTACTCCGTCATATGTATTTAGACTCCAGAACAAATACAAATGGAAAGCACCAGAGCGCCTCTGTTTTTCTATCATTTGCACATTTCATTGATTGGCCTTCATAACCATGCATGTTAAATATTGCATTACTAATCGATCTACAGTACACTTTAAAAGCCTCTACTGAGAATGGCTTGATCATTTAGTATTTATGAAAACACTTTTTATTTTATTTCATGGTACACAAACAGACATTTACTAACAATGGGCTTTCACCAAGAGTAAAAAAATATATATATACATAAAATTACACAGGAATATCCTGCTTTACCTGCATCTGATATCTCTATTAAACCTCTCTTCACAGCTTTAAATCTACGGGACATTTTAACAGCATGTACACTTCCTCCACAACTCTGGAAAAGCGATAGGATCAGGTGGAAGTAAATACCCACTGCAGGGTCTGATCACGGTCTACTTTCCCCCTCTTTTCTACTCAAGCAAAGCCCAGAGGACATGTTCTCATGTCTTTAACTCTCTTACTGCTTTCTGGCTCAGGTGGTCCAGCGCTGAAGTGAGAAGCTGTAATTGGCACGCAGTGCTTCCGTGAATATCCATATTTATCTTGAGGATAACACCTCACGCACGCTGCAATCTCCAATCCCATGGTGAGACAGTGCTTTTCCCACTCTCTCGCTCAGTGTCTCTACAGTATCTCTCTCTCCCTTCTAATCTTTTCCCGCCTTCACAATAGGTAATCAGTGGGTCATTCTGATTGGCTCTGAAAGTCAGCCCTGGTTAATGAGAAGCAGAGGGCATGTGGGTAAGGAGACTACAGGTGGAGCGTCAGTCTCGCATGCTACAGCTGGAGAGGCACCTCTGTATCTACCAGCTGTCGGGCCTGGATAATAATCATTAAAACCGCAGGCCTGCAAATCATCTTCATTCAACACGAGCATGGCTGCCGCGAAGGACTCGCATATTATCGCCTCATTTGGCGAGAATGTTTTGACACGAAAACGAGCGATGGGTTTTGATCATTTTGCAGCATCGCTATTTCGGAGTGACACGACAACGTAATTACTGAAATCCACCTGGACTTTGGCTAAGCATGTGAATAGATGGGGAAGAAACAACTGTTGAATGAATGTCACAGTGTAATCTGAAATGAGATGCCGTTAAAGGCTTTCTTTAAGCTTGGCATGCAGTGGGGTCAAGTTTATAATAAAAAAAAAATATACTGAGACTAAATTGATTTAATTTAGTAGATGGTACTGTGTGAATCTGAAAATGCCATGAAAGTCCAATGCTATGTCCACCTTCATCAAGTTGCAATCCATCATTGTAGGCATCGTTGACACATGGCTGGGGACCACTCGAAGCAAAACAACAAGTGTCAAACACAAACCCTTTTTAAAAGGCTGCAAAATAATCCGTAGCATTTTGCTGTTTCATTTCACCTTTTCCCCAAACAGGTCTAAGAAAAGACCATAGGTAAGAAAAATAGCCAGTGAGCTCTCTTTAATACCCCAATTGTTTCTACAAGACAACAATGAGATTGAATCGAGAAGAAATGCTTGAATCTCCTTCTTGTAAGATTTTCCTCCTGATTTTTCTCCCGCATGTCTCCTCTGGAGTTACAAAAGAGATAGCAACAATCTCAATGTGATTCGATTTGCCGAGATATAAACTCCAACATCTTTCATCAAATTCTTCTGAGATCAAATTATCTGAGCCGTGTTATCTGCTTCATTTGGCAGTGCTACACCCTTACTCTGTCAAATGCACCTCGTTTGTTTCTCAGAGCCTAACAACAAAGATGGCCTGGGGATAATATGAGAGAGTTGTGATGAAAAAAGTTGAATATGTGTATATTTTTTAAATTGTTTATATTATGTAAATACACACATGGATGGATGGATGGATGGATGGATAAATGGATAGATAGATAGATAGATAGATAGATAGATAGATAGATAGATAGATAGATAGATAGATAGATAGATAGATAGATAGATAGATAGATAGATAGATAGATAGATAGATAGAGAAGCCAGCGAGCAATTACATCTTCCTCTGGGATGTCCTTGGATGGACTCTCCAATAAACTCTTAGTGTGCTTACTAAATGACCCATAATCATTAATGCAATTAAGATATCTGCCTCCAATTCAAGAGTCTCTAAGTATCTGTAAAAATCTGGATGTGATACTAAAGCAGATTGTCACACCAGCATGCTAATATCAAGCCACCAGCTCATTACTGAACCAATATGGAGCTTAAATATATTAAGAATAATGTAGTCATATCCAGCTGCATGTAAACCTTGAATGAATGAAATTAATGCTAATAGTGGACCCGGGGAAATAGAGGCCCCATCCACTGTGCGTTGAGAGAGACTGATTGGAACGTTTCCATACAACGTAGCCAACAAACTGTGTGAATATTGGCACATTTTTAATAAGTAGATGATAGTACTGTATGTTATCCGGCAACTTCAGAGACAGTTTCTATGGTAACTGTGCTCTTTCTCTCTGCACTGTGAGAAAATATCAGTTGAATTCCCAAATATTTCTAATGAAAGTAATGGTCTTTAATCATGTGACCTCTTAAATTGGATAAATTATATAAAACAATCCCAAGCCCTTAATTATGGACAGATGCTCGCAGTGAGGTCAGCAAAAAGCCTAGGCCAGCCAAAAGTGAAATTTATGGTCCATCATGGCAGAAATGCTTAGATGCTTTAAAACCCGTCTTGGCAACTGATGCAATCTGCAGTCAATAGAATTTAAAAAACATTTTACTTAATTATCTCCTGAACTTTGAACAACCATATGGGTCCTTAATGATAATTGAAAAAACAGGGATCAATATTGCACATTAGCAAGATATTGGTCATAGAAGTCATGACCTTTTGGCTCTGCCATGTTCTGGTGCTCTTTGGACATAATATGTATTAACTTGGCAGGTCCTTGTTGATTGCCTAGACACATGCAGCATCAAAAATACTCCAAATGCCTGCAAGGAAACTCCAGTCTTCATTGAAATTGTTCCCCTCTGTTGAGTATCAAAGCAATTTCACTGAACAAGGAAATGGACAAATGGTTGCAAGAGCATAACTGAAAATGTTTCCTCAAAAAAGATTTTATTTTATTTTTTTACGGTAACATTGACATGAGGAATATGGGTCTGTCATCTCAACTGGGTAAAGAGGTAAAATGTTAAAAGGTGCAAAGTGCTCTTTGTTTTCATGCTGGTTTCATATGGTTTTATTTAATTTTTCTTACTTTTTGAAACTTTTAAACACCTTTTTAAACTTTCACTAAATTTCAATAAAAATAAAAAAGAAAGAAAGAAATAAAGAAAAAAGAAAGTAAGTTACAATTTACTCACCTTTTTTCTTTGAAACATGAAAATCAAACAATCCTGGTAAACCATTGACTTCCATAGTATGAAGAAAAAAAAATATTCACATTTTTCAGATGTTTCTAAAAACATATTTTATGTTCCACAGAAGAAATGAATTCATATCTTTGCTGGAACAACATGAGAGTGAGTAAATTATGAGATATTTTTTATTTTTTTTACATTTTTTGTTGGAACAGTCACGTAACAATCATTAGTTCTATATTTGCAAAAAATAAAAATAAAATGACTATAAGTATGTGTATTTAATTAGTTGTATGAATAGTATTTTTATGTATCGGTTGATAAGTACATCATAGACTCAAATGTTCATCTATCTGACCAACTTTACACATTTATTTATCTGCCACTATCTTTGTATTTGAAGTTCAAGTTTTGTATAAATGCCCTGGGGGGCAACTGACAAAAGAACACAACGTGGTCTCAAAAGGATGGAAAATATTTGATGTCTGCTGGTAAATGCCATCGTTTGGAAAGTGCACAGTTCACGCTACTGGAGTGCTTGAATAAGGACCGTTGACCTGCGTGACTCTGTTCTTTGTGTTGTTCTCAGAGAATAACATTCTCCTGTATACTCCTCACCATGAACAAGATAAGTCTGTCAGAAATGAAAGAAGGTGCTCTCTGTGCGTGATACGGCTCAACACATGGATAAATTGCCCTGCAGATTCAACTGAGGGACTGATGGAACAGAGAGGAACTGGAAGAGTGGACTGTTTGAATTGTCATGTGGGCATTAAGTATTATTTACTGTGATGAATAAGCCACACAGTCAGATTATAAATGAGCTTTTCCCCAGGAGAGGGTAAACAGTGACACACTTGACACAAAGACAGACATGGTGTTTGCTTTCGCAGCTTTTTCCTCCTCTACAGCCATATGTACGGTGCCACACGATGAATGATATCTCCTTTGTTTTCTCATTTCATTTCCTCAGAGATATCCTCAGACTTTTGTCAGTTTTCAGAATATCCCATCTGTTTGAATTGTCTTCGGTGAGCAGACGAATACATTAATCAGATCTGCAAGTATGAGGCAGTTTACGTTTTTATTTATTTATTTGTTTACTTATTTATTTATCTCAGAGGCCAGAAGCAGATGTTAGTTTGGCGGTTTCCAAATACCCATACCTGTTTCTCAATTTATTTCTACAGTTTCTTTCTCAACACATTTCTAATGTCACATCCTATTCTGTCCCACTAGGCAATAAATCAAATCTTGAAACGTGATGAACAAAAAGTTTAAATTCTTTCCAATTTCAAGTGCAACTGTTTCCAGCTTGATTCCAGACGTATTTGACACATTCATTTTGTCCACAGAGATTTTAAACTATTGCTTAATACATAGTTCTAGTCATGAATTAAACCAACCAGCTGTGAGATGAGTCACGATATTAAAAATTTTTATTTGAAGCAAAAACTATTTGAAAAAGGTACTGTGCGTTTTTACAGAGCAATGAAATACACCGTTAATAATGCACACTGACTGACATACTCTAATTAAAACTATTGAAAAAATATATATATTGAACTGCTGACTTAGTCATTGATTCACTGCATAAAATCACTGATTATTAAATCAAATATATATATTTTTAAATCCAATATATAATATTGTATATATAAAATCCAATATATTTGAAAAGAATATTCAAATTTATGTACTTTTCACTTTAAAAACAATTTCTTTATGAAAAAAAAAAATTATAGGGTGGGAGATTTCTATCATCATCACCTACATCAGCATCAAAACTATCATTATTGCTATTATCATAATTTGAATGTACAAACACATATCTTTAGATTATTTTTAAATACATTTTTGACTAGTAAATCCTCTCATGGAATTAAAAACAAGGTTTTAACTTCAGTCACAAAAAGATTTAGTAGAATGTAGAAACAGAAAGAACTGACCATGATGCTCAGAGTATTAGTGGCCTTGTGAGTCAAAGTGGGGGACCAGATGAGGACAGGAAGCTCTCTTTTCCAGCCAAAAGCCTCACAAAAAGCTGCACATGGAATCTAAAGGAGCACATTACTGGACTCACGCTTTATATTGATAATCCACCCTTACACAGTGTATGTGCATTACTGCCCAACAAGTATTATTTTGGCTTTGGAACAGAATCATTTGCACAGGCCTTGTATTTTCCATGTGAACTGATTACAATGATTGCAATATGGACAGTTCCTTTAATAGGAAGCAATTTACAGTGTGTGCGTGTGTGTGAAGAATATGCAAGCGTCAGCTCTTGCTTGAAACGCAGGGTGATCAAGAATATTGATCCTGTTAAATACAATGACACTGTGATGTAACTCTGACTAAAATTTAGACATCATACTAATAAGACTTTAGATACATTTCTTATTTTTTATCAAATAATGGAAACCATGATCCGGTACACTACTATTTAGACATACATTACACTAGAATTCTTTATTTAGAAAAGATGCATTAAATTGATCAAAAGTGACAACAAAGGCATCTACACTACCAGTTAATTTTTTTGAACAGTAAGATTTTTAATGTGTGTTAAGAATTCTCTTCTGCAAAAGCAGTAATATTGTGGAATATTTTTTCATGAGCATCAGACAAATGCTGGTTTTCATCAAAGAATCCTGAAATAATATTTTAAATATGAATGATTATTAACTGTTTTAAATATCAATTTTGTATATATTGAAAAAAAAAAATTAATTAATTAATTAAATTTTAATTAATTAAAATTTTTTTAATTTAATTGTAATCTGTTCCCAAAGGCACAACTTGTCTTAGTCTTTGTTTAATACCACATGAACGATGCACCAATGGTTTATGATTATACTGATCTCATAACCCCTAAAAGCACTGCATTCTGATTGATATCTACACTGAATGTATATCTAGAGAGAGAGAGAGAGAGAGAGGAAAAGTGGCTGGCCGCTCAAAAGCTCAATCAATAAAAGAACCTCTGAAGTGAGCATTGACAAACCTGTTATGTATCACCAGCTTTAATGGATTCTCATGCATAGGATATTCATCAAGTCAGGATGCAGGCCTGCAGGTATATAGCCATGCTTCTCTGTATCCTGACCTCTAATTACTTCGCAGGGGGGATGACGAAGACTAAAGAAGGGTATAATGTTCAATATTCTCTTATACTCTCGAATGTGGAGCCTGATCACTAAAGGATTTGCAAATAATAAGAGTGCTGGCAGCAAACCCCATACTAATTTATATCCATGGATATTATTAATACAAAGTTTGTTTGTTTGTTTTAAATGTTGCAGTTCAAGAGATATTTCAACCTCATTTCAGTGTATGGGTTAAAGACATAAGTGTTAATGACTGCAGTAAAAAGTAAAAACATATTGTCTTTAAACTTTGAAAACATGACTGTACACATTTTTTTGTCTGCATGTATAGATTGCACCACATGACGTTTTTTTTTAAGAATAATATTTAGAATAATAAAAAATAATCATCAAAAATGAACCAACGTAAACTAACAGAGACCAACAAAGTATAAAAATGAATTTTAAATTAAAAAAAAAAAAAAATGTACAAATGTAATTGTCATATATATTTTGAAAAATGTCAGCTTGACTGATTTACTTATTACTGTTTAATTGATTTAGTTAGATAAATTACTTAGTGGATGTATTTATACTAAATTAAGCATGAACATTTTAGTGTTTTCTTAGGTAAAAATTGTTAGCTTGAATGCATTGTAAGTCGCTTTGGATAAAAGCGCCTGCTAAATGCATAAATGTAATTTAATTTAAATGTAATAAATCTGAGTAAAACGGCTTCTTGCATGAGAAATGATTGGATTAAAAAATTATAAGAAGACGACCTTGATTCCATGGTTACTGGAAATACACTTTTGACGTACAGTGATGGACAAAATTATTATTACACTAGTATTTTCAGTAACTAAAAAAATGGTTTTAAGTCAGTTATATCTATCTTTTGCTGCAGTGTTTTAGTAGGAATTATCAGTTAACATTTCCAAACATTCATTTTGCCATTTATTGTAATAATCCAGTGAGACGTTTGTTTGCACAAGAAGTCTTACAGCAGCCAGTGCTCCACACAGAGATCTGATCTCATTATCATCCAGTCTGTCTGGAATAACATGAAGAAACTGACCAAACTACAGACTAACGCCAGAAGAACTGTGGCAACATGTCCAAGATGCTTCAAGAGACCTGAAAAAAAAAATAGTGTGTATACTGGTGATCTAATAATCTTGGCCACCACTGTAATGGCGACCAGTTCATGCTCTGAACAAGATTCAGAATTTCTGTTTTCCAGAACACATCTAAATGTAGCATTCACTAACTATAGGCTCTGTAATCACCAACCATCCCAAAACAGTGGTCCCACTTAGTCTACATTATCTTACTTTATTAGCTTTGAGAGCATTATGCTGTGACTGACAGGGACATCAGCCGCGTTAGAGTTGCAATCTCCAAAGCAAACTCTGCCACGGTGCTTGCGAGGTTAGAATGGGCCACACTGCTTGGTAATCACTAGCCACGCAGTTAATGACTCACACAAGCTACTGATTCAAGGTGAAGCTGTTAATGCCATTTGTGTGCTTTATAAGAGATACAATCGCAACAACTGTGCAGTCTTTGCTTTGCTAAATTGAAATAAAACAGCACTCAAGGGCAAAGGCTGTGAAGCCATCGGTTTTCTAATTTCAGCCTTATCTGCAAGTTCCAGTCACTTATTTAACACAATGTTGAGGCCCCCGGATGCTCACTGAAACCTCCATGTTCTCTTTTCTGAACATTTCCTTTAGATTTTAATTACTTGTCAATTTCAAGCTCTCCCAAGGCTTAACACTTGCTGTCAGCTTCCAGTCAGTCCCTACCAACGCCAATGCATTACTGCCAAAAGGTATTGTGTTCAGGTTAAGAACAGGGAAACCTTAAAAACCAGCCTAGCCTTGAATCCCCACGTCACTTTGTCGAATGCCCTCAAGCATTCAGGTATAGTAAAAACCTTTGTTTGCATCTATACATATCCAGCTGATAATGTGCTTTGAAGCGCAAGGGACATTGCCACAGGCTTGCAACATCTCCATCAATTTAAAATCAAAAGGCTGCCGTCTCAATGTGTAAACAAGAAACATCTATCAAAAGTACATAATTCATACCACAACGAATCAAAGCCCAAAATGCCACTTCAGTCCAACAGCCTCTCAATGGTGTTCAGGACCACGGACAGCCCCTCATTTGCTATTCAACCTCTGCCGCCTCACTACAGGCATATGAATAAAAATAGGGTCCTTCCAGTCTTATCTACTTATGTCACATTCCTGCATTTTACCAATGCTGTTTATTGTAGAAACACCTTTTATAATTATGATATCAGGCATGTGCTTCGCTGTAAATTTCCTTAAAAAGAGGCACATCTGGTATTCTACAAAGAATCTAGATCTAGAATTATAGAAATATCATAAATAATTTAGAAATATTATATATAAAATACACAACTTTTTACAAAGTTTCAGTTTAGTATGTTTTTCCATACATACATACATGTACGCGTTTGCTAAACAATCTCTCTCTCTCTCTCTCTCTCTCTCTCTCTCTATGTATATATAATCAAACACTGCCTTTGATGTATAAGCTAGATAATATTCTTTTTCATGTTTAAAAAAAGTACTCTAGTATGTACAGTACATACACACACACACACACACACACACACACACATATATATATATATATATATGTGTGTATACAGCTGAAATTGACACATCAAAAAACAATCCATTTTCTGTATTGATGAAAATATAATTACAAATTGATTGCTATCTATGTCTTCTACACCTATGCAAGTCTTCTCTTTTATTCTCCTCTGTACTTTACTGGATCATGGCACTCGTCTCTCAGAATGATCAGTTCAGAACTGTCCTTATCCATTATCAACACACACTCAGTGGTGCTCTAAAAGCCTTCTACCTCACATATCACCAATAACTGCACTTGTGTTTTTTATGAGTCTATGTATTAAGTGAGCACATTGGGTGGCTACATAATTTATCATTATGCTTTACGTGAGTGCTGCAGGCATAAAGGATGCTTTTTATAAAGCCAGATAATATGATATTAATATGAGCGTTGCTATCCCAACAATGCACATACATGCCATCTCCCTCTATGACTGTCTATGTGTCTGTATATCCATCTCTCTCTCTTTCTCTGTAGCCACGGCATGATAGCTCTCTGCTCCACAAAGAGTCTGGCTCTGACACCTTGCATACAAAACAGCTGACTCAATTTTCAAGCTGCATAATCAAGATAAGAGAGATGGAGAGAGAGAGAAGGGGATAGACATGCACATCTAACAAATGATGTTTTAGTTTTTTGAACCAGCGCAACTCATTGAATGTTAGGTTATGCTTAAGCACAGCTCTTGAGTTAATGCTCCTGATGAAAGTCGAGAATGATTGGCTGTGTTTGTACCAAATGATTAAAGCGAGGGTGGAGATTCTCAACCTGTTTGTAGCTTACAGTGCAATTCAGTCATTCAGTCATCTATATACAGGTTGTACAGATATACTACTACTGTATATCTTCTAGTGAATGATCTTTCAGCAGAGACACGTACATGCACAATAATAATTCCAAAATGATAATAATTATGATGGCCATGCTTCTTCTGATCTAAGGTTTTTAATCATCCCTGAAAATACTGCAGTGGGTCCTTGGGTAAGATATTTGAAGAAACATATGAAACTTACATTATCTAACTGATGATCTGTTAAGCATTATATACGGTTTGTTTGTTTTGTTTTGTCTTTTTTTTTACCAAGAAAATCTAGCTTTTTTATGTTGGGTGGTCCCTGTGGTTGGGTCAGAACCTGGATAGGGGTTCCCTGGGTCTATAAAAGATGAAAATGCCTGCTGCAGATGAATAACATTCAATATTTTGGGCTTCACCAATACTTTTCAACCTGTTACCATCAAAACAAATCCGCTGTAAGTGGTTGACGATCAAAATGATCTAGCTCCTTTGCACCTTCTTAAAATATATATATATAATAATCTTATAATCCAAAATGTGGCTTTTAAGAACTCTGAAAGTTATTTACAAGTCTCAAAATAGATGCTTTCATTTATCGTAAGAGGTTTGTCCTGACAAATGTGTTTGCGTGTTTTGAGGGGGATAGCTGCTTTATTTACAAGCTGAGACACCTTCACTCTGTTTGCTGATCCAGTTCTTACTGGAATACACTGTTAATAATAATAACAGTGTATTATTATAACAGAGCATGACGGAGAAGCTCTTTTCTTACCATGTGAACTGTGTTACTCGGATGTCCTAATATGCTTAGGATCTTTCAGTGGGTGAATCTCAAAGTATAACTGTACAGTTATGTCAGTCAAGGTGAGGAAAAATCAATTCCATATCCAATTGGATGCACATTATTTCACAGCTTAAAGCGTGCAGCGCTTACATTTCACAGATAACTAGGAAGTTTTCACTGAATCCAAATCTGTTAAATGGAGCAGATTTGGTAATTTTTCATTTCTTCTCTTTTAGAGCTTTTTAAATCACAGCTGTTTGTAAAGTGTATTACTTTCTCAATTTCAAGTTTAATTAAAGCAAAGCTGGTTTATGTATTCATGAAATCTATAAAATTACATAATCTAAAGTACGTCTGCGTCATACATTCAACATTAACTCAATTATTATCTCTCTGAATAATTTATTAGACTTATAGCGTCAATGATTTCTCAATTTAGCAATCCCTACGTGCAGTCCTCAGACAGACACTCAGGCACATATTTAATTCTACACTACACAACACTGGTAAAAACCAACTGCATTTGTACATACAGCCAGAACACTTGCATTGTTGTAATAGACTGGAAAACTTTCAGAGCTCTGTCGTCGTTAAATGACACCGTAAGCTACTATGCGTATTTGTCTTGTACGCGATTCACTAAAATGTGACTGAGGACTGAAAGGGGGCGATCACTTGTCAGTTTTACGGCTGAAGGCGAACTCTAGCGGCTAACCAAACCTTTCTGCTGTCCAGGGTCCTGAAACGTTCGACTACATTTCTGTAGATGTTAGCGAAAGCACGAGATATTCAAGCCTGTAACATCTCTAAGTAAGACGCTTTGGAGTTCAACAAGCCCTGCACTAACAGTCATGAAGTATTCACTTGCTTAATCTAGCTTAGAATTGTATATATTGCTTCTCAAATTCATCATGTCAATATTTGTCAAATTATTTCATGCAGAATGTCAAATGATTCCAAAAGAAACACGCTTACAACTCACGTGCACATGTGAACGTCTATATACACTCACGCCTTAGTGCAAAACGAAGCGAATTAATTTTTCATTTCGAGTCCATGTAGGTTTCACTGTCAAGCACTGTCAACACAACAGACGATGCATTTATAAGTTATACAAGTCACGCCGAGTCATTTGTTGCAAATACGCGGACGTACAAAAGCCACATGGATAACTTACATGTCTCAGACTACACTTGCGCTCCTTTCATTTCTCGTCCGACAAAACCAACGTTAGTAGAGGCGCAGATGCGACATTCCAAAGCATTTCTCACTTACCTCTTTCGCAGAGCGAAGCAAGAGTCTCTCCGTAACCAAACGGGGTCCCTATGTCACCATGTACCCCCTTGACATTTTCAAAGAGGCAGTAGATATCGGACGAGGGTAAAAAACACACTCACACACATACACACAACAAAAAAACAAAACGCGCTCACACACACAAGGTTCCTCTTGGCCTCGGAATACAAGAGCTGCAGCTCCTCGCTGCGTCAAGCGCGATCATCAAAGATCCATTAAAGAGCGAGTGATTAATTCAAGGCAGAGCATTTATGTATTCCGCACAGACAGAGCCATGGCAGAGTAGTTTTATCTGTCAAAAAGTGAGCGACAGCGCCTTATAACTATTTCCATGCATTTATTATTTGAGCTGGGGAGCGGGACTAGAGCACTGCTCATCCACAGGTCCAGCTGGGGCAAAGTTAAATCTCATAATAAGATTGTAGGTTACTGCGAGGCTATAAATGGTGTGGGTTGGACACTGAAGGCAAGAGGGCTGTGTGCCACGTGAGAGCACTGTTTAGTAGAGGTGTGCGATACCGCTAGATTTGGTATCGATCCGATACCAAGTAAATACAGGGCCAGTATCGCCGATACCGATACCAATATCGATACTTTTTAATAATTAAGGTGGATGCGTCTTCAACCTAAATCTAAATGAATTTTCATGACTTTTAATTTGTTTTTGTGATTTGCATTTTGGGTTATTAATCAGTACTACGAAAGCTTTTGTTCAGAAACAACTTTTGGTTACTTCTGATTTATTTAAATAAACAAAGTTACAAAATGATTACTTCACAAATATAAAAAATGTAAAAACAAATTATCTTTTCAAGTAGCATGTTAATAAAAAAATGTTTCTCCTCTTGTGCACTTCTTTTCAGGATTGTTTTCTTAAAGTCACAACGTTTTACTTCACAATTGTAAAACAAATTCTCCTTATACAAAATTCCTGAAGCCGACATCTTCCACTATGGAAAGAGGCTGCAGGTCCTTCACAATCATTTCTGATAGGCGCCTTGTAATATCCACTGCTCTTGGAGAATCAGTTATTGATAAAATAATAAAAAATAATTAATTCTGGTGCACATCTAGGTGAAGTTTAAATATAGAAACTAGTATCCCTTTCACAGCTAACACAAAAAGGGTAGATCGGCCTGAAAATACAGCCATACAACGCTCTTCTTTCTCTCCGCCTCTGACTGACTGCTGTTAGAAATGCGCGGCTGAGCGGTGCGCGCGCCTGACTGCTGGTGGTAGCGCTAGTGGTGAGTCACGTGACGGTACAACACAGGAGAGGGGGCGGAGAGCAGTGTCGAGCACGAGCAGCACTCTTAGAGCTTGCTCTGCTCTGTGACAGCAGCAGCATTTTGACAAACACGGCCAAGTGGCAAAACGAGAGAAACTGAAACTTAAGTATCGATATTTTCCCGTTGGTATCGATCAATACCGATACCAACGTTGGTATCGATATTATCGATATTAGTATCGATCTGCCCACCTCTACTGTTTAGTTCAAAATGTGAGATGTTAACACATCATCACTGTACGCAGTTAGCATCTAAACTTGCCAGATGTTTTCGAATTTGTACTTAAAGCAGCACGGGGAGAACATTGGCTGTGTAGAAGAAAGCCTTTGCCACACACTGCCAAATATATTTACGCTGCTGGTCGATTAATATGCGGGATTAATATGCTTATCTTATTCTTTAGCAAAGTTATAGATATAACAATACCTGTTGTACAGGCTACTGGCACTCCATTTATTTAATACTGGTATACCGGATTCTATTTTCAGGAAATCGGTTAACGGTTATCCAACCTTAATGTATGGAGTATCCTACACTTTTCAGTGGCGCTTCTACTAAATAGCTAACTCGCCCAAAGAGATACATCGCGACCAGCGTCGCTCGATTAACGAATGACTCAGAATAAGAGCTGGTTCTTTCTAGTAAATAAAAAACAGAGCAGTGCAATCGACAAACGAATGATTCTTAGGAGACAGTATCGTCTAATAATCGACTGAACGATTCAAATGAGCTGCTTCTTTTGGTGAATCAAAAACGTCTATGTCACAATCAGGGCGGTTATTGAATGAATCAGTTACTGGATCTAAACTGTATTAATTCCGTCATGAATTGTTATCTTGAATTTAAGGCTAGTGACACTTAGGTCATCACTGCACCTACTGATTGATTAATATGACACGGTTCGGTTAAAAACAGATTGTGAATGAATAAACAGATTTTGTAGATGGGAACAGTTGTTGAACAGCATGAAACATCATTAAAACTGGTTCAAACACATTTTCCATTAAATGTATTATGTCATATCGTTGTATTAAATCTTTATTATCTCATAATTTGGCAACAGACAGAATAAGAATTGCATTAAATCTTTTTTTCTACTACAAGACTACTTGTAGAATCATTAATGGAACCGTTGTTTGACTAGAATCATTAATAGGTATCACAAATAGAATCACAAAATTTATATCCAAGGTCCAGACATACAGGCAGAATACTCAAATGCAATTTTAAAAATTCTTGCTGGAATCATACAGGGAGAGGGTAAAAAAAAAAAGTGGAAAGAAACAAGACTTGCATATTGACTTCTTGCACTCTTGGGAACAGCACCTATCCACCACATACTCCAAATGCACTCAGTCAAAATTTAAGGTCAGTAAGCCTTTGAGATATGATTGACAGCCATTCTTCTTACTTTGTAACCATGACTCTCTGGAGGCAGTACTTGAAGAAGGGGGCAGGAGGGAGCTGTGGGCTGTTGTCTGGCACAGGATGGATGCATTGTGGAGGCTGAAGTTCCTCAGCTCTCTGCAGCACTCATAAAGAAGCATACAGGCACTGAGTGGGCATCCATCTGTAGAGAAGCGCTGGTGATCTGGTGCATTACCCACAGAGTGACCGGGCTTTTGTGTGTGTGTGTGTGTGTGTGTGTGCCTGCTGAGGATCACCAGTCCAAACAGCTGCAGGGCTAGGGCTGTCAGAACTGACTGCTCATTACAGTGGGCAGGCTGATGTGACGTCACAAGGTTAAATGCCTTCTATTCCTGTTGTAGGTAGCAGTCAATCGGGGGTAAGAAAAGGGTTGCAAATTGATCCCTCATTAAGTATTATGCAACATGCAAATATTGCAAAGTATATGTTCATCATAAATTAAGCAGTGTCCTGAGTCACACAAATTTCGTCCTTGTTTAAATGTATATTTGTCTTCACAAATCAAAACAGCTGAAGCTATATTTATGTTAGGAAGGTTATTAGACCTGTAATTTGTGTCTGTGCTATAAATTCCAACTAATTAAAAATGAAAGGGAGAGCTTATGTCAGCATACAACCTCCTGTAGTTTGTCTACCTGCCTCTAGAGGTCCTCTGTGTTCCCTTCTGCCTTAATTATTCCTCATTTACTCTTGTTAGCATTATCCAGGTCACCTGTGCCTTGTTTCTCCTAGAGTATTTTAGCTGAGTTTTTCTTCACCTTCCTCTGCATCACCTCTGAGTGGCCTCAGGTGGCAGAGCCCTCAGGTTTCCCCATGGATCACTCTAAGATCACTTACATTATTAAACCTTCTCTCAGACAAAGCACTCTCTATGGCCTCCACAGTGTGGCAATCCCAGGATGCCTGTTGTAAGTCCTACATGGCATTTGTGGAAGAAATCAAATGAGTGTTTGATCATCCTGTCAGTGGTCTGGAGGCTTCCAAGTTTCTACTCACTCTCCGTCAGGGTTCCAGTAGCCCTGCAGATTTCGCCATAGAGTTTCGAACCATAGCTGCATAAAGGCACTGAGGGTCTGCACTGAGGGTCTGCTTTAAGGGAGGGTTGTCTGAGCCCCTTCAAGATGAGTTAGCCACTCAAGAACTGGCTGAAGATCTTGAGTCCCTTATAGCAATAGCCATCCACCTAGACAATCGCCTGAGAGAGCGGCGGGCAGCTCGTCGCAAGGAGTAGTGTGAATTTCATGTTACCCAGGCTCAGTTTCTTGGATTCATTGTCACTCCTGGCCACCTGGAGATGGACCCTAAGAAGGTAGACGCGATCCACAACAGCCCATACCTACCACGGTCAAGGAGGTTCAACGTTTTATTGGCTTTGCAAACTTCTATAGGAAGTTTATTAAGAATTTCAGCTCTGTCGTGGACCCCTTGACGGCACTTACTAAGGGAGGAGGAACCAAGATTCCGGGTCTGGAGGCAGCAGGGGCCTTCGAAGATCTCAAGCGCTGCTTCACTTCCGCTACCATTTTTTTGATTCCTGACACAGACAGACCTTTTGTGGTGGAGGTGGATGCCTCAGAGGTGGGGGTAGGGGCCATGCCGTCACAGAGAGGTGATGATGGAAAATTACACCGTTGCGCCTCCATGTCTTGTCGCCTTTCGGATGCCGAGTGCAACTACCACGTGGGGGATCGTGAGTTGCTCGCAGTAAAATTGGCCTGGGAGAAGTGGTGCCACTGGCTCGAGGGGGCCCAGCACCCTTTCCAGGTTCTCACAGACCACAAAAACCTGGAGTATCTCCAGCAGGCTAAGAGGTTGAACCCTCGGCAAGCTAGATGGTCACTGTTTTTTAATTCATTCCAGTTTCTCCTATTTTACAGACCCGGCACCAAGAACATCAAGCCAGATGCCCTGCCTCGAGCCTACTCTCCTGAGACACAAGAGAAGCCTTTGACACCAATAATTCTGAGGTCTAGTATCGTAGCGCCCCTTCAGTGGGAACTGGAAAGAGTGGTGCGAGAGGCCCTTGCCCATGAGCCTGATCCAGGTGGTGGTCCCCCTGGATGCATGATCGTTCCTCAATCTGCCTGATCCCGGTTCTTGCAGTGGGCTCATGAGTCTCCCTTGACTTGCCATCCAGGAAGTGCCCGTGTGCAACCAAGGAAAGTCTGCTCATCAGCAACCTCAGAGACTGCTCCGTCCCTTCCCTGCAGGCCATGGTCACATCTCTCTCTGCACTTTGTTACCGGGCTTCCGCCATCCCAGGGCAATACAGTCATCCTGGTGGTTGTAGACCAGTTCTCTAAAGCTGCCAGGTTCATTCCCCTGCCCAAGCTGCCTTCGACCAAGGAGACTGTGGAGCTCCTCATGAACCATGTCTTCCGCATATTTGGTATTCCCCTGGACATTGTCTCTGACCTAGGTCCCCAGTTCTCGTCCCAGTTCTGGGGAGCCTTCTGCAGGCTTATTGGGGCCACGGCCAGCCTTTCATCTGGGTTTCATCCAGAGTCTAATGGCCAGACAGAATGTATTAATCAGGATCTGGAGACCACCCTGCGATGTATGACAGCTAGCAATCCCACGTCTTGGGCCACCTATATGATTTGGGCTGAATATGCCCACAACACCCTCCAGTCCTCGGCCACTGGACCATCATTATTCCCAGAGGAAGAGGTGCAAGTTGGTGTTCCCTCGGCCCAATGCTTTGTCCAACGCTGTCGGCTAACATGGAGGAAGGCCAGATATACCCTCCATCTGACTTCTCAGAGATACCAAGAACAGGCTAATCACCGCTGCCGGACTGCTCCCAATTTCCGAGCCGGTCTAAGAGTTTGGCTATCTACAAAGCACCTGCCCCTCCGGGTCGATTCCAAAAAACTCTCCCAGGAATACATTGGCCCTTTTCACATAGCGAGGAAAGTTAACCCTGTTTCTTATTGTTTATTTCTCCCTTGTTCCCATAGAATTAACCCCATGTTTCATGTCTCATTAATAAAACCTGTCTTGTCTTCTCCGTTTGGTCAAACATGTATTATACAATCAAGTGATAAAAATGAGGCATTGTAAGGTATGCACATATTACTGAAATCTCAGTGAGCCTATTTCAAAGCATAATGGCAAAACAGATGAATCTGACTGATTAAACGTGATGCCAATCTGGAGAGAGAAGATGCACATCGATACTCTGCAAATTTCCTATTCACCTACAATCAGTCTACAAAGCATGAATATGGCATTATGTTATATTTGCACTGAGATCTCTAAATTGAGGCTAAATATTTTAAGTATCTGTCAGTATTACAGAGAGTGGACTCTAATGTCCATAAATGGGTTTTAGGGAAAAGAAAGGACAGGCTGTGAGGTGAGTTATTGGTTGTGATTTATTCAAATCCTCTATTTATTTGCTAAGCCTATTAGAAGGTGAAGAGAAAGAGGAGGCTAGTTATAATTCTGAAAAGCAAATGTTTAGTGGCAGTTGATATAATGGAGCATCTGCCACCCCTGAATATGGCAGATCCATCTTAACATCTGGACTATGGACAGATGCCTGCAGCAGTTCTCCTTTTGTTTTGGCAATGTCAAAAAAAATGAGATACTATTAGGTCCAGGATTTTTATTTATTATTTTTTTCTAATGCATGATTTAAGTGCCTTAGTAGCAATGGTAGGCCATTTATTTAAGTGGTTCAACATTTTTTCTTCACAGCAGATGTGGAAGACTGCCGTTAGTGGTGTGAAGAGCACATTGATTACAGATTTTCATGCCATATGGGCCCTCCGTGATGTTTCTTTGTAGGGCAATTGCTAATATTTCCATACGTCGCTGCTGGAATATGGGACTTTCAATTAGAAGGGGAAAGCTCAGTTTACTTGTTATAATTCCATGTTCCATGTTTAGAGGTTTTACTGTGCTTAAAATATGAGACCTAAAATTACTTTCCATGAATAAATGGACCATTTATTTATTTTTCAAAGTTTTCTTCTAGGAAAACGGCTTCAATAATTGGGATTCAGCATTTTTTTAATTCTGGGTTCATATCTCACCTTTTTGCCTATGAATTTCAATATTGCATGCGAGAAAAAAAAGTTTCATGGATGTGCATGCGCCATGTGTCATGTCTTCATCCATCGCGCTCTGCCTAAGTATGTGAAAAATGCTGGATTGTCTTTGATAAGTGTTTTGTCTTGCTCCTCTCTCTAAATTTCAATGTCTCATGAATAATGCAACAGAAAGACAGCCTGTATAAATATTATAAAGCAATGTTAGTTTGTAAGCTTCCCTGTGAGTTTTAGTGGTGCAGCATTCCTCGACATCAGCAGAATTGTGAAAGCACAACAAGAACAAGGTAACAGCATTAAAAATCAGAGCTTTTACTAACAAGAACAGCACGAGCCAGTGAAAGACACTACCTTGGGTTATCATGACTGCAGAGCCTTGAACTTTAAGAGTTGTTTCTTCAGAATTGCATTTTAGTCTAACAGTAGGAAAGAAACCTTAGTGGTCTTTTGAGGTGTGTGATGTGCCATCATTTACATAAACATGCTGAGTTCACTGTTTGAGGTAACAGCAGTTCATTACGTAGGAGTTACATTTGCATAGATCTGAATATGCAGTGACACCAGACGAGGTTGGCACAGACTGTGATTTTTTGAGACAGTTAAGTACACATCTCTTTGGTAATTAATGAAACTTATGCTTGCAGTCATTTCACAGTTGAGACATTTCAGTGTTTAATAAAAACTAAAAAAAGTAAACTTCCGAAATAAACATGGTTTCTAGAAACTGGTAACTAGTAACAAGTACATAACATAACTTAAGCCTCCTTCACAGTTAAACAAACACAATAAATACATTTTCTTTAAAAACCCCTATTCTTCTCTGATATCTCTTTCTCTTTACGTCATTTGTACTTCTGCTCTAGCTTGAAGCCTTGAACTATTCTAGCTTACTCTTGAAGCTTGGCATTGTGAGACTACAAGAATTGCTTGCTCTTGTATGATAAATTGCTTGTGATGTTCCTCATTTATAAGTCTCTTTAGATAAAAGCATCTGCTAAATGACTAAATGTAAATGTAATGTAAATGTAATGAGTTCAAATCCCTAACCCTATGTATGAGCAATTGTAACAATGAAGCTTGTCTTTGCAAGAACCACTCAATATTTGCTACCACTGACTATACGAATAAGGCACAAGATATGAAGATAACATAATTTTTGTATATTTTATTTTCACAGGCAGAAAAGAAGCTACACCTGAAGTGCCATATGCATCACACACACACACACACAAAAACTGCATTTATGTGACAGTTTAATGCTGCGCAAAGGAAGAATGAATGCTTTTTCTCAGGTAAAAAAGGAATAATAATAATAGTAATATTGTAATACTTTATATTCAAATACATTATTATTATTATTATTATTATTATTATTATTATTATTATTATCATTATTATTAGTAGTAGTAGTAGTAGTATTCTTATTATTATTATTATTATTATTATTATTATTATTATTATTATTATTATTATTATTATTATCCAAAATACAAATAAGAAATAATTATATTCTGAAAATATTTTTTTAAATATTAATCATTATTTTAAAAATGGTTATTAAATTAATCAGTGGTAGTAATAATTATAATACAAATAACACAACAAAAATGGTATTATTATTATTGTTATTATTATTATCCAAAATTAGAAACAATTATAAATTCTGACAACTATAATATTAATTATAAAACATAATGTAATAATGTTAATATAATTATTGTTTTAAATAATAATAATAATAATAATAATAATAATAATGTATTATTTAAAATAATGGTATTATGATCATATAATAATACTTATATTGCAAAAAAATTATTTTATTATTCTAAATACAATCATGTAAATTGTAACTATAATATGAAATAATGAACTAAGCATTTAATATAGACTGATATTCAGTCCTAATTATACAGTTAAATACGTAATTTACATTATGTAAATGCATTAAATAATGTTAACAAATTTGACCTTATTGTTATCATAAAATGTATTCTTTATCATGACAATGGCAAAGTTCTGCTCTGATGATCATTATTTGTTTGTTTGTTTACTAACTCAAAATTTGCATGCATTTAAGAAATGAGACAGCCCTAAAGGAATAAATTCATCATTCCTAACACCACTGCACCAGTGAGGGGGACATTTGCGAGCAGAGAAAACATCTTCAGATGTTATGTCTAGCAACAGTCTTGTTCAGCAGGCCAAGGAACTTTGAACGTACCGCTGTATGACTCAACCAGATGCCTGCGATGTTCCAGTAAACCGCTCTATGCAGGAGAAAACCAGCTCTAATGTAGACCAGCTACAGTATCATGTTCACTTACTCTCAAGTATGCATAAACACACATACGCAGTCTCAAAAATACATATACAGACTCACGCAATATGTGTCGTGACCCCACAGTGGCAGCTTTCATCCTGACCACTGGGATAAACACACCATCTATTCTAAAAGCTCTACAAAAGAGCTACATCTCTTCCGCCAGCAGTGACATGCCTCTTTTCTCCCCAGACTCCTGAATGGAGGGCCTTTATTTGCAGCAGTATGGAGGTAGAGTGCAATGCCTGACTTGTGTGCTTTGAGGTTACTCCAGCCATCCACTGCCCAATCCCTAAGGGCTGCCCTACTCCACAGCTGTAAATAGTGCGTGTCTCAGATTGATACACTTACAAGGAAAAAGCGTACAGGGTTATTTGGAACGTGGAAGCATGGCATGCATAATTAAAATTGGCTAAGTGCCTGTGCACAAGGCTCTGGTCATTTTTTCCCGGCTTGTTCCTTGTGTGTCAACTAAAGATGAAATTTCCGGCCTCCCTTTATATCTACGAGTATTTGGCTCACAAATATAGCATGTACTTGATTTTCCCATCTATATACAGAGCCAGATGAAAGGCGGACACTTTTTTTTTATCTTCTCCTGATTGTGTACGAGTCTCCATTCTCTGCATTGTGACTTTTGTGTCCATTGATGCCCCTGGGAATGATTTGACGACTGGCTGCTCTTAGCTGAATAGCTTATCAGGGAGTGATAGCATTTTCTGGAATCACTCTCGCTGTCTGGTCAGCAGTTGGTGGCATTATGCTCCACACAATGGCACATTAAAGGTTTGAGAAGACAGGAAGCACTTTGAAAGAAGGGGCTGGGCAGTGTTCAGGGTATATGTGAGGCTCAGATGCATTTGAATGCAGTGCATGCATGGGAATAAGGCATTCATTTGCCAAGCTGGCAGCAGGGCTGCTAAACCACAGACGCCTTTGACTTCTTGCCAGAGAGCTCGCTTATGCAGTCAACAATCCTTTCACCTCTGAGCTGGCACGCGCCTGCTATGCATCTAACTGCAGAGGAGAGAAGCGGATCTATCGCTGTGACTGGCATGCCATAATTTACTATCTCTGCTGTCCTAGGACAAATTTACGAATCAGTATCGATAATATAAACATGTAGCAGAATGTGGCCTCCTCTTTATCATGGCCATATTGTAACAACCTGATTTCATTGTTCATTAAACATATTCCATGCTGTTGTGCTGTTCAATTAGGCCTAAGGAATCAAGCTGGAATCGGCTGAGTGTGTGAGAGCAAACACACACATGCTTGGTTGCCAGTGTGTACAATATTTGCTTATCAAAAAGATCATTTGTGTAAATCACTGATGTTCACTTTCCTCATTTGTATTTTATTTTTATTTTTTCAATACTACAGCAAATTTTAATTGGTAAGTTATTTTATATATGATTGAAAAGTTTAAAATTGCATTATATGCACTTTTACTGTAATTTACTGTCAAATGTATATATTTTTATGTTTGTAACAAGTATGAATTACCATGTAATTTTGTACATAATTATACAACAAACTATTTTGGTGAAAAACGCTAAAAGGACATTCCCTGTGTGATCTCACTTATACTTTATATATATATTATATAAATGTATATATATATATATATATATATATATATATATATATATATATATATATATATATATATATATAGTTTATATATAGTAATAATAGTTTCCTCTTATTTTTGTTATCAATAAAATAATAAAGGGTGTTTTGAGTTCCTTTTTTGTATTTTATTTATGTTTATTACATTATTTCAATGTCGTATGTTACCACGCTGGTGTTTTGTCTTTGTTTGTATGCCCCTGTTACTGTACACTGTCTATACACAAGTATTGTTGGTTTATGAACTCTGATTTATTATGTGGCTTTCTATTGTGCCTACTATTTTATTAATTGTTATCAGCACATTTTAGAGTAAAATGCTGATTTTGGCAGTTCAGGTATATTAACATTATATTTTATCATTTTTAAATATATAAGTTAGTAAATAATTAAACTAACCTTGCGCTAACAGAAAATACAGTTAGTATTATATAATACCAAAGCAATTTTAAGCTCCTAAACTAATACCACAGTACATGTATGTGATTTTTTTAATTACAATATTTTCATATATTGCATGTTTTAAACTCCAGCAGGCAGTTTCTGCGCTACTATTGTCATCTGGAATTAAAAAAAATAAAGCTTGTTTTTAAGCATCGTTTGTGAATGCCCCTTTTGCGCGTCACGAATCAAACTTTAAAAGTAACAGTAAACTTCACTCAATAAAATGTCCAGTGTGCACACCTTCGCTGTATCTTCACTTTTACCAGTTCAGACTGTTTTTGTAGTTGTTGTTGTTTTGTATAACACTAAACTATTAGTAAACTGCAAATTTTTACTAAACCTAAATGAGCCAACTGTGAAGATGTAAACAACCAGTGATATACATGTTTGTCTACATGTTCTCTAGATGTTAACACAAGCAGTTTATGTATTGCTATCACTTGATTAATCAGTCAATCAATTCAATGTTAGTGCTTTTGTCAATTATGTCAATTTGTGTACCATAGTTTGAGAGTTGCTGGTGTATTATTTATTTTCACTTATTTTTTAAGTTTCTTAATTATTTATTTTTGATTACTGTATTACTCATAAAATGTACCAAAACAATTCACAAGAATAATTAATGTGATTTAGTTCATGTTTATTGTGTTATTTAAAAGTTGTGTTTGTTACATCTATGGGGTTTTGTGTTGTGTGCACCATTTGTGTGCTCATTGTGTCTCTAATTGATTAATGGCCACAGGCACAGAAGAAAAAAAAACACATTTAATGATTATTAATGCTAATTATTATGATGGTTATCAGAACATTTAAAGGTATCAAGCAGATTACTCTGGTTAAAGTGAATTGCTTTATCAACCCATTATGCCATTATTTTTTCCCTATATATATATATATATATATATATATATATATATATATATATATATATATATATATATATATATATATATATATATATATATATATATATATATATATGCGAAAGCCTTAAAGTGAAGTGTGCATCTGTGCATGGATCAGTTTTACTCTCCGTTTTTTGTTGTTGTTTTTTTTTCTCCCTTCCGTTGGCACAGGTTTAGGACACTCTCACTGGGTCGCCCACTAGTCTGCAGCTGTCTGTGAAGAGCCTGCCAGCATGTTTTCCTCCCTCCCTCCCTCTTTCTCTCTACCTCCATCTTTTCCAGCCCTCCCCAGAGCTGAGGCGGATTCCAAAACCTCTGTGACACCACACAGGCTCTGTGAGTGCAAACACAGACACATCCACCCACATCTCACCGTCAAAGTGATCCCCTGCTCACGATGCTGAGGGGAAAACAGATTGAAAAGCGAGTGTGTGTGGAGGGAGGAGCAAAAAGAGTGAAAAATACCTGACTCATTCCCTCCTCTGCCTTTTTCCTTTCAATTAAATATGCCTTGCAGCAAGAGATGGAGCAGATAATGGACTCTTCTGATGATACTAACTCGGCTACTTTTTAAAGTCAAGGCAGGATGTTGGCCTCTCCGTGTTTGAATGGTGGGATGCTTTAAAAATGTTACATAACTTCACAGTTTAGTTTGTATTGAGTACGGGATTTCACATCTCACATCTCATGTAATGCTTCAATGACACCTATATAACTATATTTGCATACTTACTGTAACATTATTTCCAAGGAATTGTTCACACATTTACTGTCGCTGGAATTTGTATGATTTTCTTTTTCCTGTAGGGCACAAAATGAGATGTTCTTTTCGATACAACAACATCCATCCAACAAAAAAAACATGGTAAAGTATCATACAAGACTCATGCAATATATTCAAAAGTCTTTTGAAGGCATACACTTTGTGTGAAAAACAGGCAGACAGTCTTTACTTTCACTGTAGAGGATGTTTCAGTATGTGAACAAATTCTAATTTGGCACAAAAACAAAATTATTTGCATTATTTATGTCGAACCTGGTGCGACATATTTTGACATATCATATAAAAAAATGCATGCCCATTAATGAGATTTGATGGCCACAAGGAATCATTCCTTATCGTTATCATAAAATAAATTACTTCATAAGACTTGAATAAATCCATATGCTTACTCTCATTTTTTGGAGCTTGACCAACTCTATTCGTTAGCCAGTTTTATAGTATGGAAAATAGCAGCATGAACATTCTGATAAATATCTCTTTTTTCGTTCTACATGAGAAAGAAAATCACACAGGCTTGGAACAAAATGATGAAATGGATGAATTATTCTTTTAATTTCCCAATCACAGGATCAAGCTATTTTATTCAAACAACTTTACCAAATTCCTGAAGATTAAAGTGAGTTTTGAGATTAGAAACCAGGTACCCACTAAGCAGACGAATAATGGTAAGATGTGATCATCAGTTCCTCTTGACTACACCTACAGAGGCAATTGCCTGACCACTAGCACTATAATTATACTGTATGTTCCCCTCCGTGCACACTGCACTACCTCCATTTCCTCAGCACAGCCATTAAGCAAGTTGTACATACACCTACGCACACATAGAAAAGCATGAAGACACATCTCATACAATGCTCTTGAAACACACAGAATAGAGCCCAATACTTTTGTTTCAGACCATTAATTATTTGAGAGAGCTACCACCAACTGCAGCAAAAGTTTCGTCAAAATGGAACGCGTGCCCATAAATTTCAATCTGTGAATTCCTCTTGAAACGATTAGCCTGATGTGCTAACCCCTCTTCAATAAAGAACATTAACTCACAAGATCTTTTTGAGTGGAATGTTTAACTGGAAAAATGGAAAAAGCAAACTGAATTGAATGCAGAAAAATATGCAAATATATGACAGGTATTGGTCTTCAATATACATGGCATTTGTAGGCTGATATGCTAAAAAAATTTGGAAATATCCTGACCAGCCCGACAATAGCAACAGTCGCTCAACCAATGGCATGAGTTTGTGTAAGAGATAGCGGAAACCTGTTTATAAAGACTGTTTATAAATGACACTATGACTTCCAGCATTGCATGAGCAAATTCCATTTGATTTATATTTAGTTAATAGGCCATGCTTAAAACATTTTAAGCAATTTTTATATATTTAGAAGAGTTACTTCTGGTCCTCGAATCTGATTGGCTGAGAGGTCTTATGTGCCATCCGATATTCTACCAATATGATCACGGGAACTACAATACAGAATTTCAATTTTAAAAGTTGCAAAATCTTTCATTTTAATTTACTGGACACTTGCTTTCCCCTCACAAATATTATGATTTCAATATATTATAGATAAGTATTTTTGCAATGTTTGAAATCGACACATGCTACTTCAAATGTCACATCTTGTGTATCGTCAAGCTTTCCTGCTAGTAAATACAACGTTGCTTGTTCATTCATGTGCTTGGAACTGGGATTTATGCTATCTCTGACTCTGACTTAATTACAGATAAATATGCATTATATTAAATGCACCTTTATATAACATAACAGTTTTTGAAAATTGTATTTACAAATGAATGGAAGCTAAACTTTGTGTTTACCCCAAAAATATCAAATAAAACCGGATTAGCCTAGAGAGGACGGGGAGCTTTTGAAAAGTTAGTGTCAAGTCTTCAGATCTGGATTGCCAG
The DNA here is from genome assembly GCF_003368295.1 of Carassius auratus. Classification (NCBI taxonomy): domain Eukaryota; kingdom Metazoa; phylum Chordata; class Actinopteri; order Cypriniformes; family Cyprinidae; genus Carassius; species Carassius auratus. The sequence goes on from NW_020524290.1 coordinate 230,464, forward strand.
ATTTTAACCTCCCACCCATCCTCCTCAATCTCTCTCTATCTCTGTTCCTCTCTTCCTCCATTTTTCTCAAGAATCTATGAAAGGCCTCTCCCTTGGCCAGAACCTCATCAGCTCAGAAGCTTACTTATGGACACGGTACTTGGCATGTTTTTTTTACATAGCTACAGGCAGAGTACCAGTGAATCTCTGACTCCTTTCAGAGGGAACGGAGCCCCTGCTTGACGTCTTTGAGAGATGTGAAGTCGCATAAATGCTTCAACAGTCACAGCCAAGTGTTTTCAAGAATGCATGAGTTATTTCCAGCCCAGTCAGTCTCGTACATCTTAATGCAGTTAAGGACCCTATACATGTGCATTTGTTTCGTTTAAACAAAGACACTTTGATGGAATTTTTTCAGATTCTCATCTGTAACAGTCGTACTATTCATGTTGCTCATGGACTAATCTCATCATTGCAAGGCATGCTGGGCACAATTATTGTTCTAACCCCATGATACACTCTGATGTCTCTTTGACAAGAGGCCTCTTTTAGGTTCTAGGAGACTTACAGTGTACTGTATACAGATGAGCTTGGCTTCACATTTCCTCTCCGTATCTGCATCGCTTGACATTTTCATGTTTACCCACCTGGAATTTAAGCCATCTATGGTATAAAATTATTTGTGGACACTGTTGAATAGGGCAGACAAGATCTCTCAAGAGGGTGAAGATGTTTCATGATAAACCTGTTAATGCCAAAAGACTGCTATTGCCGGATGAATTTCTGAGGTTCCTTTATCACATATGCATATTACCCATGTCATTGCCCACATACTTTTTTTATTTAATTTTTTCAGCTCAAACTATTTCGAAAAAGGAGCAACATGAAGATTCTCTAAACTCTCTTCTTCTATGACATACAGGTTGAAAATGCACGAGGAGTAAATGATGATTCATTTACAGTCTGGAGAATTTTTTTTATTTTTTTTTAACTGTAATGCTTTTTGTCCAAATTGGGACATGAGGATCATTGATGACATGACATGTTGTCAAGGATGTACTGCAAAATCGGATGGTATATTTAACTCAACATCTGTTCCTGCCATCACTTTAGGAAACATGTGGCACTGCATTGTGCACTATTGTTTCTTTGGCTCTGTCGCAGCACTTTCCGTGAATTTCCATGTTCACAAATTTGGCTGAATACCAAGGATACCAAGCTGAATATTAAATGATCAAATATTGACACTGACACGGAATGATTACCCTATGGAATTTTCATGTTAATCTTCAAGGTACTTCAACTACTGTAGCATTTTCATGCTTTTTTTTATTATTTTTGTTTTTGATAATAGTTACCTTAAAACGTTACAGTAAAGTAGCAGAGAAGTCACACACACAAAAAACTGCATAAATAAATACAGAAAAACCTATCGTTCAGCTCTGTTAGTACTACTGTATGAGGCAAACCACAGTCAATAACATAATTTAAGGTACTGTACATAGACAACAAAACAGATGTCAACAAAAATGTCTAATGTTTAAGTCTAACTCAAGAGGCATGGGAGGCACTTTTCTTATTCTTATACCTCACAAAAACATTTCACTGCATCTTGACCCAGATAAAAAATGTTTGCTGTACTTAAAATATTACTTGGCTTGAAATGCAATATTTACAACATGGTTTTTAAAGAGCTGAGTGATTGAATTGCAGTCTTTGTGGAAACTAAAGAGGCCTGCAGCAAAAAAAAAAAAAAACCCCAAGAAAACAACGATAAGAAATCTCAGCAAAGTTGGTGGCTTGCATATTTGCTGGTACATTTCTGTGATGTAGTGGTTATGCTTACTGTAAGAACAGATTTCGTGCGGCGCATTTAATACAGTATGATGCACAAATCAAAGGTAAAGTAGTTTATCCGTCTCCTGCGTGGAGAAGAAACAGTATTTGTTTCATGAAGAATGACTCCTGCGTCTTGGAAAAAAATTCAAACAATTAGCAATAAATACTGACAAAACTGCAAGTATGGGCTGTGTACAGATAATGAGGTGTCTTGTAGTGAAAACTGAGTCATTCTCTTTATGGGATGATTTTCCATCCCTATGGAAAATCATTTTATATCACACTGTAACATGGCCTGAAATTTCACCCATAAAGATGAATTATGCTATTATGCTTTTATGTATGTTTGTTTTTTGTTTTTGTTTTTGTTTTTACTTTACAGTGATTATGCAAGTTCAGTTGAATATTTATACAAAATAAGAAACATTTTGATTATAATACTTAATTACAAATTTACTTTTAAGAAAGGTTATCACTTTCCTATAAAAGCACACTGATTTACACATTTCCCAGAGTACTATTTGTTACCTTAGTTAATGAAGTCAAATTCAGCAGAATTTTCGATGTTTTCTGTTTAAAACATAAAAAGAAGAAAATGTCTCTTTCTCTCTCACTGTAATTTTGGTTAGCAAGTCCCCTTGCACACTAAACAAAAAAGACAGTCCTTATATGGAGAGCTATAAAATCAAGTGAGCCAGTACTACTGCTTGTACCCAGTGTATTAGATTATACAATTCAGAGCTCAGTGACTCAACAAGTTGTTTACTGAACAATATACACATCCTTCTCATGATGCAATGTAAAAAAAAAAATGTATCCAGACAACTTTTTCTTCGACATTTCATGAAGTTGAAAAAGGTACTGCATTGAGAAATTGACCCAGGTGATATTCTAGCCTTTAAACAGCATTAGACATTGCTGTAGGAGTTTTTCATTTATTTATTTTTGAGGAGTTCTGAAGCATCTGTTCAAAGCCAAGCGGACTGTTTCAGGCCACACACACTTATTTCTGGCACAAAAGCAAAGCAGGAATGATAAAGTGATTCCATCACAAGTGCAGTTATTTTTCAGAGCTCAAGCTTTTCATGGTTTCTGTCTGGAGAATGTTACCTTAATGTCATGAGTCACTTTGTGAGATCAGCCTGTCAATCAGAAAATCTTGGAATGCAAAAACTTGAGTTTTAGCCAACTGCATATTATCCTCTGAAATTATGTGGCCAACATTAATGAAGATGTAATAGCAAAATATAAAAAGAGAATATCTAATATGACCTAATGTGGTTTAAAAGCCATGATGTTTACTGTAGCTATGAAACACTTGAGAGAATCACTGGTGCTTGATGAAATTGACATTCAACCCAATTAACATTTTCTAGAACATGCACTGCCATTTTTTAAGTTTTTTATTTATTTTTTATTTAGCAAGGATTACTTAAATTCCCTCCGAATAAAAAAATAATAAATAAAAAGTAATAAATGCTGTTCTTTTAAACGTTTTTGTTCGTTAAAGTATGTGTCAGTTTCCACAAAAATATTAAGCAGCTGTAAGGAATCCATTGAAGAGAGTTGAAATAGTTGCAGTTAAATGACGTCCAAAATCAGCGAAAACTTAAGAAAAGTTCAAAACTAAAAAAAAAAAAAAAAAAAAAAAAAACTTCAACATGGACAAAGTAACAAAACGGTTGTTACATGGATAAAACTTGACTTGAAGCGATGCTGCACAGACTGATCAGTGTATGACATCAAAGTAAGAGCCATTCGAAAGTAGAACGAGCAGCGAAAAAGTCACTGGTGATGTGAACGGGGCTTAATCGCTCTTAAGATACTTTGATATGCACAGCGCCGCTTCAAGTCAAACACACCTAATGGCAACATGAGGGCTACTTATACCAAACAATACAGGTCACATGACACAATCCAACCAATGAGAAACAAGACACATGACTAAGACAACCAATGACTTGAACCATGGCTGCAGACAGCGGTCAACGAGAGCAGCCGCTTGCAGTCGGGGGCTTAGTTGAAAATAGACATGTTAAGCCGGACACTTTCTGCTCCCATAAGTGAACTTCACGCTGTGTTTGCATACTCTATCACAGATGAAGTGAATAAAATGCAATATCTGTCAAATACACAGACATTTCAGAAACGTTTACATGAGCAACAGAAACACTTTTTATACAGCACTGCTTAATACAGCACCATCTTTCAAGAATAAAGTTCAACATGACACATTGAACAAAGGGACCGATAGATCATATGACAGGGTAGGGAAACACATGACAGGAACATGAAATGGTTAAATATTAAAATAAAAGACAAAACAAACCTAAACAAGAAAACATAACCCAAAACCACCGTGCTAGCAGCACAACTTTTTTTTTTTTTTTTTTTTTTTTTTGATAATAAGGAATGTTTCTTGAGCAGCAAGTCAGCATATTAGAATGATTTATGAAGAATCATGTGACACTGACGCCTGGACTAATAATGCTGAAGATTCAGATTTGCCATCAAAAGAATAAATTAATAAAAAAAAATATACTGAAAAAGAAAAACTGTTATTTGAAATTTTAATAATATTTCACAATATTACTGTTTTTAACTGCAGTTTTGATCAAATAAATGCAGGAAAATAATGACCACTATTTTTATTTTAGTTTATGTCTAAACTACTTTTTTCAAGGATGACAGGAAGATTCTATAAAATAATTGAATTGGCAAGTTAAAACTTAACAATCTCAATTAAAAATTAAAAATAAAATAACAGATAAAAATGCTTCTTCACTCACCAGAATCCCATAATCCCAAAACTGGATTGATAAAGGATGTATAACACGGGCACAAGATGATCATGTTTATGTTGTATTTGCCTAACCAACTGAGTAGTCGTGAAGCCAGGCTTCTTGCTCAGCAAGGTCTGGAGCAATTACACATACGCATACTGCAGAACATTTCATTTACTGTAAAACAGTATAGTCTACATAATGACAACTTAATGGCCTGGTCGTTCATATCGATCTTCTCCTGGATGAAATTCAAAAGGCTACAACCTCCTGGGTGGAAAGCAGGCCAAGCTATGAGGGAAACCTGGAAAAGTATAAATGTAGTTTGATCTAATGCCAAATAAACAGCACAGATCGGTTCATCCACAGGTGATGAGAATAAGAGAGGGTTTTATACAGTCATATGAATGGTCATCTCAGTCTACAGACCTTTGGTTCGCCAAAACATCTCAGCCCACATCTGACGTAAGTGTCTCTGACAATTAAAAGCAGAACTTGGTTGGATAACTCAAAGGGCTGGATGACAAAAGTGTGTCATCCTTATTGAATTAAGGTGATGAAACGACTTTGTGGAGCAGTGCTTTTCATGCGTATGACTCAGCAGCTGGATGGAGCAACAGTCATTTAAAACTCCTCAAGAACAGGATGTTTTATACTTCTCCTCACCCAATCACATGAGGTCTGTTTGTCAAATTACATGACCTTTAGGGAGAACAACTGATAAAGTGTCTTGGATGAAAGGCACTTCAAATCAGATTGATGAGCTACACGGGCTGATGTTTTATGACCTATAGAATCAATAGATTAACAGCATGGGCACTCATTATTATCAGGGGATGTCAGCACTGTTTGCCAATCATGACATTAGCCAATCATAAATCTGTTTACTGATAAGCCTTAAAGGAACTGCCCTTAACAACTGAGCATTTCAGACTGATAGGGTTAAAAATAATCATCTTCTTGTTTTTTATAAGTGAACATAAAGGAACATATTAAAATAATAAAAACCCTATCATGACCACTATAAACACAGATTTTTCTCTTCAGTCTTTGGCATAGAAGTCAAGGCATACATAGACATTCTGTTTGGGTTTTCTGATACTCAAAACAAGTCATTTCCAGCAGTTCCTTTAGTGTGTTGTGGTTGTTGTGGCAATCAAAATCACAACTTAAGTCTAAGCTCATTTTTATTCACAGAAGTACTCAAAACTTTCTGTTTAAACAATAAAATTTTTTGCCATGTATTAACATGGGTTCCTAGAGACCATAATAACACAAGAGTATGCAACAAATGTTAGAATATGTCATGGTGGTGCTCATTGGTCGCTCAAGGAAAAGGTAAATGCCTATTGCACACTTAAATAAACTTTGGTAATTGTTGATACGACTAGAAAATAGATAGATTTTTTTTTCCAGGTATTATGGACATTCCTACAGCTTTGGTTTAAACAGAAGCAAAGCTAAATGTAAGGTCTGAGGTAAAAGCATGCTAAACCCCTGGATATCTTAGTATTTACCTATTTAGCTTTGGAAGTTTAATGAATTATTACTTACATACTGTCCGAGCTAAAGGATACATATATACCCACAGCCTGCCAATGAATTAGCAAAAAATTTAGACATGCACTAATTAAATGTGTATCATTTGGACCCAGCGTCACTTTGCAAACTGATCTGACCTTTACAAGAGCACTTCAGATATACATTCCTGCTCTGAGGTGCGTAAATTTTAATTGATAGGGACAAACTCCACTGCTGGGAATGGCTGTATAATGTCATGCTTCAAAGGTTTTCTTCTCACCCACTGGCATGATTGTATCTTTGATTTCTCTGCGTATGATTTGCGCGGCAATGTGCCATCGCGCTGTGACATGGATCACCTCCTGTGCGCTGCTGGGGAGGTGCTCTTTCACTAGGACCTTCAGCAAACATTTGCATTACCAAACAAGGCAAGTAATTGACATAAGAGAGTGAATATAGGTTGCATTAACAATTGACATAATGTATATTCATATAACAAAGACTATAGCATACCCAAGATGTGTCACTCCTATAGCTTGAAATGGGGAAAAATACAATGCTCAAATGTTTCCATTCTCTCATTTTTCTCTTCTAGCAACGTTAGATACAGTAATATGCATCTGCATGTGCAAATTAAATGCAGATAAGGTTGTGCACAAGTTTACCACTAACTAAGTACAGTGTTCCTGTAGCTCAACTAGAGCACTGCGCTAGCAAGCAAGCAAGCGTAAGGTTGGGGGTTCGATTCCCCCGGAACACATGATATGTAAAAATTGATAGCCCGAATGCACTGTAAGTTGCTTTGGATAAAAGTGTCTGGTGTATGCATAAATTTAAATTTAATTTAGTTTAACTAGAATTTATAAAGTAAACTTTTTTATGCTAAAACTGAAAATCTGCCAACACATGCTTTTAGCACAAAATCAATGCACAGTTTTTGGACCCTGGCCTCCTTTTGTAGTCTAAAACGTTTTTAGATGTTTACAGCAGAAGTAGTGAGATTTTTGTTGCACTGACCACACAAATGGCCTGATGGAAGAACATAATGTGAAGAGGGCTGAAGATAGTACAGAACTGTTTTTATCAGGATAGACTAGTGAGGGCACAAGTTCAGACACTGCGCTCTACCGCTTCACCACACACCTTAATACAAAGCTGTGGATCGAAGAGCAAAGTCCATTTACAGGAAAATGTTCATCAAACTAAATGGAGTGATGATAAACAAGCATTCCCATTACAAAACTAGGATGTAAACTGATTATTTACATATTGTATAGTGTTGCTTCTAAGGATGGCTTAGAATGGTTGACTAAACAATCAGCATGGCCATCTAGTTTTTTTCCTGCTTATTTTTTAAGCTTTAATATTATTTATTGATTATATTATATAAGATGAAAAAAATGGCAATTAAGAGAAAATGAATTAAGAAAAAACTCGCAAGTGTCAGAGAAGTGTAAAAAAAAAAAAAAGAATCAGTCAACCACATAAATAATTTGTTCACATATCAAACCGAATCTTTCGGAGCCTCTTTTGAAAAAAAACAACAAACCAGTGTTATTTCAGTATTATATATATATAAAACATAATGAATTTAATATATTATATTATATATATATATATATTTTCAGATTTTCAGTTTAATTTTAGTTTACTGTTCAGTAATTTTACTGTTATTTGCTTTTGCCATTTTTAGCAGTATATATTTTTAACATTACTATTTAGATTTAATAAAAAATTTCATCTTATATATATATATATATATATCTTCTTTTATGTTCAGCAGAAGAAAGGAACATGTATAGGTTGGGAACAACTTGAAGGTGAAAAAAATAAATGACAGAGTTTTCATTTTTGGGTGAACTATCCCACTATCCCTATTTTAGTGCCAGTACTTTAAAGAGAATGAAATAATGGACATAGCTAAAAATATCTGAAGATTAATAATTAATTGAAGTTTGATAGTTTCCACTTGTCCTACATAACAACACAATGATTTGTTCATACATGGGTATAACTGACTGAGACATGACTACTTGATTTAGCTAATTTCTTTCTGTGCATAATTAGTTTCTTGTTTTAATGGCACCTTTTACAGATGATGTACTGTGTTATATCATAATATTGTCTGTCGTGAATGACTCATGCAGCCCAGCCGAATCTATCACAAATAAAACCACACATAAAACCACTCGTCTCGCACAACACTTGTCATCCACAGTCTGTTCTTTTCCAGGTGTGTGTCATTCTAGAGACAGATTACAGATCATATGTAGAAGAAAGGTTCAGTATTCTGTGTGGATGAAGTCTCACACAATATACCCGCCGGAAGCCCTGGAGACAGAGGGTACATGGCCATTGAGAGCGGCTCCGGTCCTGTCTCAAGCCCGGTGGCTCTCATGTGTGAAGAATGCAGCATATGGAAGCAGCGGCGTGAAAAGCCTACCGGGCACCTGAGCAAAGATGACACATTGAGCACAACTCCGTTTGCACCATGGTAACATGAGAGTGGATCAGAGCTCATCATTCTTTTATAGCCACATCAGCCCACCATGTTCTAACAGACGTCATTCTGTTTCATGCATATATGAGCGTGTTCGGAAAGTGAAAACAACTGGACTATTGTTTATGACGTTAAAGCATGTTTTTATAATCAAAGCAAGACAAGTTAGTGTGAAGAGCTCTTTTAGGGCAGTTCAGAAAGCATTGATCTTTCATGTCAAGATAACTTCTACCTATTTAACTATGATTCGAAATTTCAGGATGACTCACGGTGATGTGTCGGTGTGTTGCTCCTCCTGAGGAGATCATTTTTTAACAGTCAGCCAAATCTGGTCAGTGAATTTCTGTTTAACCTATGAGAGAAGAGAAATGCAGAGGCTGAGAAACACATGGTCAGTGGAGAGATCACAGACCAGATGGGAGGAGGCAGTTAGTTATTGTAAAGGAATAGATCCCCTAAAAAAAAAGTCATCATTTACTTACCTTCATGTTGTTTTAAGCCTGTATGATCTTATAAAATTCTGGTCATTCTTTTCAATGCAATTACAATTAAGGCTGGAGAAAAGGCCGAAAAATAAACAGAAAATGTTGTCAACAGCCAACAACCCCGCAAACACATTTAATGGCTCAACTTTTCTGTGAACACGGCTGTTCAAAGTTGGAGCTCAGTAAGTGTTTTTAGTGTTTTTGAAAGAAGTATCTTACTCTCACCAAGAATACAGTAAAAACAGTAATACTGTGAAATATTTTCAATATTACTAGATAAATACAATTCAAAACAATGTGTTCTTTATATATATATATATATATATATATATATATATATATATATATATATATATATATATATATGCTATTTATTTTACGGACCAATTACAATTGCAATTACACCAGTCTTCAGTGTCACATGATCCTTCAGAAATCATTCTAATATGCGGAATTGTTGCTCAGGAAACATTTCTAATTATTATCAATGTTAGAAACAGGTGTGCTGCTTAATAATTTTATGAAACTATGATTGTATATATTTTTTCAATACTCTTTAGTAAAAAGAAATTCACTTCTGATCAACTAAATGCATCCTTGCTGAATAAAATTATATATTTTTTCTTCATTTGTAAGTCACTTTGGATGAAAGTGCCTGCTAAAAGAATAATTATGTACATAAAAAAGGGGAAGATTATCAGTGGATAATGACTTTGGTCTGTTCGCCATACAACACTTTTGCAAGACTTCATAAGACTTGGAATATAGTGAATATTTGTGCTATTTTTTGTAGCTTGAATGATTCAGCCCCCTTTAAAGCCGTGTAAGCAGAAAATAAAGCATGGGATCCATTCCATAAAAGCAGTGCTTGTCCTCAAGTTGTACTTAAGATTCAAAGTTCAGAGCCATACAGCCTCTGACATGTTTTCATTTATGAGCCTCTAACATTCACATTAATGTTAATGTTCTTCTGATTCTATCAGCTGAGAGCATTTTTTTCAGACAAGGTTTTCATGTGATTTTTAACTTTTTAGTATTTTTAGCAGATTTCTGTGTCTTTGTCCTAATTGGCTGGAGTTCAATAAAAAGGTACAGAAAATAGGAAGAGTTCATTAAAAGTCTACTTGCAGTATGCTGTGGATTTAGTATATACTTTTGTCCCTTTGGCTTGCAATGTTACAAGCATGGAAACGGCACCGTTTTTCTCTTTTTGAGTCCATAAAAGTAAAAAAAAAAAAAAAAAAAAACAATAAGAGGAGGCAGTTGGCTTGACAGACATATTGCTCGGTGTCAGGGGATATTTGGGTCAAGCCTTGTGTTGTCTGATGAAAAGAGAGAGGCCAAGAGGTGGTCAATCCTGTTCAGATATGACCATCAGCTCAGAACAATAATGACCCCTATATATATATATATATATATATATATGCATTTAGCAGACGCTTTTATCCAAAGCGACTTACAGTGCATTCAGGCTAACATGTTTTACCTAACATCAGGGAGTAGGAAGCAATGAACACTGTGTAGAGACCATGTCAGTGGGAACACAGTTCATGTAAGGAGCTCACTCCTACCAGCTGATAACAAAGAGAGACATACAAAATGTACAGAGCAGGGCATCGCGAGGACTGGAATTGAGAACCGATGCTGTAGACTACTCTCACAGGAAACAGTCCTCATCCTCTGTAAAATGTGTTGCACACATATTTGGGTTGAACTGTTCCAGAACAGTGTTGTAAATACAACTTAACCACTGATTTCTAGCTGTGTCCTCTTTTGGAAGGTCAAACAACGTAGTTTCGCTTTCACTATGAAAAAATGCAGCTTCTCAACGACATGGCACTGGTGGAAACAGCGAGAATAAAATGTACACCTTATTTCTTTGCGTGAACTTTTGGGTGGAGTTTTGCAAATCTTCCCACACAGTGAGGTAGACATGTGAGGGCGTGTTAGAATGAGCCACTTTAGGAGGGTGTGGATGAGTCTTAACTTTTATAAAAAAAACATCTCTTTGGATTTGAGACTTTAGTCTTTGCAACCTTACAGATCTTATTTATGCACCAAGGGCTTGTAAAAGCTTGAAATCGCCTCACATGACCCCTTTAAATGCTATGTGAATAATACGCTGAAGCCACATGACAGTGCTGATTGACTGAAGACAATACAAAACTCCACACTATACAATTTTCAGCCTATTTCACACTTTATAAATATTTGTGATTTTATCAGAATATATGGTTGTCAACAGAGAAAGACGTTTGCAGCCAGATGGTGTAGTTAAAACATCTACCAACAGGGACTAATAGGGCAATGCTAATCAGACAAATCTTGACCCCCTGATGGAGGCAGTGTCACTATGAAGTGCTCACAGGAAGTCACCAGATTTAGGCATCCCATGCTTTTTTCATTCTCTGAATCGGAAAATGACCTTTTCTCAATTTCTCATCCATTGCATTTGTATATGCTCAAATATGCATAGTCATTATTCTGTGCTGTTGGTTTTCTTACAAATAAAATGCAATGCATTAACTATGAGTCTTCGTGTTCAGTTTGTTACAAGCCGCTACACCGCACACCACACCTACGATCCTTAATGACAATGTGAAGTTGCTTGTTCAAATAAATTAAAACAGGGTCATGAACAGGAAGGCTGTCCCTGACATCCTGGTCAATACAAAAGTCATTCTCTATGATTAAAACTCATATGGTGAAGGTAACAAAGCACAAGTGACATTCATTTCAAATATGCATTCATCTTCAAATATATTGTGCACAAGTTCATGATATATTAGCATTCATTAATATGCAAATGTGTATATCACATGTGCTGTTTGTGGTGCATGTATGTGCATATGTAATGACAGTGATTCAGTATCTCCACCCACACTAAATACCAAACGACAGTTCAAACTATATAGCATTGTTTCGACATGCCTCAGTCAACATTTCTCTGTCAATTCAGTAATTGTTGGTACTTTAATGGCCTCGAGCATCATTGTCATTCTGCAGTGGGCATCAGTGCTGTTACCCTCAAGGATTTGCAGATGCTGTGATTTGTGTAAACAGCTCCATGTCAATTTAAATCCAATAATCAAAATAAACATGAGGTAAAACCCCTTCCAAAGAAACAGGACCAATTTTGAAGCTGCTGTAAAGAAATATACAAATATATCATTTTCTCTCATTTTCATTTGTGGAACAGGTGAAGCATACTAATAAAATCAAAAGAGGAAGGTGTATTCCTAGTAAACTGGCTTCCAGTTACATTTAGGATTGATTTTAAAGTACTTTACTCATACATAAGTTACTAAATGACCTAGGACCGAAATATATTTCAGATATGCTCACTGAATATAAGCCTAACAGACCACTCAGACCATTAGGATCGAGTCAGTTAGAAATACCAAGGGTTCACACAAAACAAGGGGAGTCTGTCTTTAGTTACTATGCCGTCCGCAGTTGGAATCAGCTTCCAGAAGAGATCAGATGTGCTAAAACAGTACTCACATTTAAATCTAGACTTAAAACCCATCTGTTTAGCTTTGTATTTATTGAATGAGCACTGTGCAATGTCCGAACTGATTGCACTGTATTTTCACAGTTTTTTTTATTTATTTTTTTTATTTTTTGTCAAATCATTTAAAATTGCTTGTTTTATTCTTGTTATTCTTGTTCTTAATTATTATTTGAATTACCATTTTGTACGAAATGTGCTATATAAATAAACTTGCCGTGCCTTGCCTAAATAGCTGTAGTAATTCAGTACAGAGATCTGTCATTGGACCTCATTCACTAATAACATGCATATCTACAACAGTTGTGTGTGCGCGTAAATTTGTTCTTACAAATAGACAAAGGAACCCATTATAGGGTGAATTCCAAATAGCATTTTTGCACCCTTAAAGGTCACTTCAGGAAGGGTGTTCCATATGAAAGTGAAGACGGGGGTACATGTGATTGTCACTTCAAGGAAGTACTTTTATTGTTTATGGTTTCACTGCAGACAGGTGCACTTTCTGTATGTTAAAGAAGAGCCATTTTTATGTTGTTCAGAACCAGCCCACAAGCTTGTGGATTGTGCAAATTGCACCCAATTGTGTTGCATTGTTACCTTATTTGCATAATTCCTTTAGTGAATCGGGAGCTGAAACAACCCAGACAGCACATGCACATAAACGGTGCAATCAGTATGCACAATTCACTATTATTGAATTCCTTCCTTCGTCTCGCACTTTGTGAAATAAGGGCTATATTAGACTCAAGAAGCAGAAGGCCAGAAGTTATGCGCATGGTTAAAAGGTGCTGGGATTAGGACAACCTCCAAGACTGATGAGGAGTCAGCACCCATCGGAACATCCAGACGGGAAATTAGCATTCAATCATTAGCGCTGAGAATGTGACACCACTGTCTACTTATCAAAGACAACCTCTCAAAGCAGATGAAATCAACTCACTGCTATGACATGGTTCTGTGATTTATTACAACCGATATTTTGGCATTTTCCATAACTTGAGCACACTCTGCTGGGATTGAATGAATCAATGAATATATATCAGCCTCCGAACGTTTTGCACGAAAATGCCAACCCAGTAATTTTCATTATTCAATCTAGAAACAGATGGTGTTGGGCCAATTAGTTAGTGAATTTACATTATTAGTATTTGGAATTTTGCTGCTGGCTTCAGTGCAGTTTCTAGTTATGCTTCGTGTATTTTGCTACTTGGCAAATGATGTTCTTACTAAGCAGGACCCTTAGGAAACAATTAATTAAATGTATTCAAATATATAAAATATTAGAAAATAAAAAGGGAAAATAATATATTACAATATATCACAATATATTTTAAGAAATATATTGGTAAATATATTTTCCTTTCATAAGGGAATGACCGTACATGCATCATAAGTCCTCATCCAAGGGAGGATGATATTCTCCCTGCAGCCTGTTTTCAAAAGCTTTCATACCTTACTCTTAAAAAAATAGAGTTGTTTATGCAAATGACTTAAAAAAAAGAAAAAAAAAAGAAATATTACTTGCTTTTGTGGCAGACGGTGAATCCTGTGAAATCCTTAATGTGTAACAGTTGTGTTATGGTTGTTTGTGGTCAAGAATATGTATATAAAAAATCTGACATAACAAAAATCTGCATAAATAGAAAACATTTTGTTAAGTGAAATAAAAAATATACAAATTACATACCAGAAGAAAAAAATGGATTTGAAATGGAAACAAATTCCATTTAGTCTCTTAAAACAACCTGCCTGTATTAAACACAAAAATTACTCAGTTGAATGCTGTTGAACATGTTAAAGGATACTGTGTCAGCCCTAAAATACAAAATTTCTTAAAAAAAAAAAAAAGGTTAAAAATGCTGAATCTAAATTGAAAAGACAAATTGTACACAACGCAAAGCTCACTATTACACTGCTAGGGTGTTATGGGTGGTTGCCGGTGCATTTTGTTATACATTGCTAGATTGTTCTAAGTTCATTATAATGCATTTGCTAAGGAGTTCTGGATGCTTATGGGGTGATTGTTAGCTGGCCTAAGTCAAAAGACCATTCTGAAGCATCTGCATGATCCCTGTATGCCCAATGTCCCTGTACCTCCACTCTATCCTGGAGTTTTTTTCTTATCTGTTTTATCATTCATCAGGTCAAAATTGCAAGTCAGATTGCTTAGAAATGTAATAGCAACTTGATTTGAGGTTTTATTTCTGTCTGCAGCATAAACGGGGTAGGATAAGTGACACAAAAGTTTAAAACTAAATGCTAGGATATAGTACAAATCTCTACCTTATGAACAATACTTATAGTTATTCATGCTTTAGCAACTAGATCCAAAACCCTATTCTTCATCTGAGATCCCTCGGTCACAGTCATTTGTAATATATCAGGTGGGGACTGATGTCCATGTCTGTCACATTTTACTGTCTACACTAATCCAGTGACGGAGGATTCAGAGCTAAGTCCCTGTTCCTTACTGCCCATTAACCCAGATCAGGAGACTGCACAGAAAACTTTGATATAATTAAAATTGACACACCAGCAACCTGGAACATGCTCTTCCTCTGCTGCTGCACATTTATTGCGCGACAGACAATATCCTTCAAGAATAGCTAAGTAATTAGAAAGTCATTCTGAGTTCCCTGCTCTATTGCTATAATTGCAAAATTAAAATTCTCTCCATGTTGGCGCCTGACCTGTAAAACTGACTTTGGCTGAAGTTTATCAGTTTGCCCGTCCCTGAATAACTCAACTTCACTGCAGTTTCAAACTGAAATGAATGCTAATGGTACTAAAGCACCAACAACTTTTATTCCTTTTCACAGAGGCCGATTATCAATTAGTAAAGAAGATTTATTTTCACACAGTTCCTTTCACAATATATTATTGTATTATCTTAAAAACTTTTACCACAGTGCATTTTGAGGTTGCCAATCACCTAACCAGCTTCATATCTATGGCATTTCTGATGTTGTAAACTTGCTCTGAATCTCACCCAGTACAACACTTAATTTGCATAGTGCTCTAGTTCTGTGAAACACAAGTCACAATAAAAGAGCTCAAAGACTTGGAAAATCAAGCTTAGCATTGGACTGGTCCACTTGACCAATCAGAAACCAGAATTTGTATAAATGCCTCCAAGATGTCAAAACTTCATCTGAAAAAAAAAAAAAAAAAAAAAAAAAAAAATCTGCTATGAACAAACATTTGATGAGATTCTTTTAAAAAGCAGTTTTTATATACATTCTATATCATAAACATGTCAAAGACATTGTATTGAACACGTGACAGGCGACGTCTTATAGACATATTGCAGATAAGCAAACACTCTAAAATACACCGAACAAAATTATAAACGCAATACTTTTCTTTTTGCCAACATTTTTCATGAGCTGAACTCAAAGATATAATACTTTTTCTATGTACACAAAAGGCCTATTTCTCTCAAATAGTGTTCACAAATCTTTAAATACTTCTAAGAGACTAAAGATAATGAGCTGTTGTTGCTCAAAAGTTACAAAAAGATTTTTCTTAGGATGTCAGCTTCATTATGGTTGTAATAAATCTGCATTGCACCAGTAAATTGAAAAAGGACAATGTCAAGGTGTCGCAATGTAAAATGTGCGTTTTCCAGATGTGAGTCATGCAATAAAACAATGTTACAAAAGAAAACGGAAAGTTTACAAATAAAAAAAGGTCATTATTTTGAAAAACGTCTAGGCAAGATAAGAGTGAGGAATTCATGCAAGCTAGCGTTCTAAAAAAATTCTAAAAGTTTTCCTACAAAGAAAGTGAGGTGAAGGTCAGTTTGATATATAAGTCTCGTTCTCATCATCTATGAATTTGGGAACTAATAAAGTGTCATAGCTGGGGGTGAAGACGTCTAGATTCTACATCTCAGATTCAGACTCAAGAACTGCAATGAATTCAACTCTATATTCATCTAGCAACTGACATAACCACAGAGGCAGACTTATGAAATCTCTGAAAGTAAATAAATTGTGCCTGTCATCATGACGCTGGTTATTTTTTAAGGCTGTGTTATGTGAAAGTCTAAAATGTGTTGCACAACTGAACCACGAAAAAGAAAAAACACCAAAGAAAATAACAGTACTTTGCTTCTTCTGATTGCTGAGGATGAAAATGAAACAGATTCTCATTCATTCAGTCATTATCAAACAATGAACGAGTCTTTACCGGAAATACAAAAGATACAAATTTATTCTAAATTCATTCACAAGTGTTCATGTGTCACAAGATATTTCTCATGTGCTATCATCAATATTAAATAAATATCATCAATATACATTTTTAATAGATTCCTGAGATGAACGATTTAGAAGATCATACATCTTTCATTAATTAATTTATATCTAAATAATAGCTCATGACAGAGAACCTTGTACATTTCGGAAGTTGCCTCATGGTTTTGAACACATTTATAATATAAATCTCATTTGTTCTTTGATTATATGTCACTATAAAGTGAGCTGTATCATGACAGACCAGCAAACTGATTGCTGCCATAATGGCTAAATTAAGAAAATGACCTTGTAACCCCCTAACAAAAAAATAAAAAATAAAAGATCTTATTACTGGCACTTTAAAATTCCTTGGACATTTACACCCTTTTGAGAGGGTCATAAGGTGAATGTTTCGGCGAAAATGAAGCATTCTGAATTGTAATTTTATAAATTTCCCCTACAGAAAATCCTTAAAATCACCCTCAAAGAGCACATCATGAATCACCAAACAGCATGCAGCAGATTTATAGTCATATTTATACAGTATGTCACACAATTTAATTCCTTGACTGTACTGCGGTATGGGCCACAGAAAATGAACATGTAAATGGTTTGACCAGTATACTTCAGAACAAATAATGCATTTGACAAGCTCTTTTCAGTGTTCCTGTCTGAGGCGAATATAAAAGGGATGAACTTAAATGAAAGTCTTAGTTAGTTTTTCCCCTTCATTCACTCTCACACACATGAAACACATCACGGACATAACAGTGTACCTTTGAAAGTTAAAGGCATAAAGAGCCATTTTGGGGCTTTGATTTTTGGGCTCGTAGACGAGTTAATTTAATTTCAACCGGTAAATATTAAATCCTCACTTTGAACCATATGCTGCTTTGAGATTAGAGCCATGCTTTCTTATTTCATGAGAAAGAGGCTGCCAGAATATAAACTTTGAACTTTCAACCTCAGATTATGTTCAATGACCATCCATTGAAGAGTTCAGCTAGTAGTGTAGCATTCTGAAATTGGATTTGTGACACAACATTGTTAACACTCATGGTTCATAAACAGCTAATAAGGACAGGCACTGCAAGCCCCTGAAAAATTGATAAAGTTGCCTTATAAACCGCCTTGATTGTCCAAATAAAAACTTCCAGCGCTGTTGCTTTGCATGTTCTCCTTTCCGCTGCAGGATTCGATGAATCGCTTATCTGTTTAAAATAAATCTACCGAGGAAATGCAAGATCGCCTCTTCAGTAAATCTTGTCATCTCTAGTTCTTTTGTAGATCTATATTGTTCCCCTTGATTTGGCGCAGCATCAATCCCAATTAAGGAAAGACAGAGGAAACACAGTTTGGCGTGTAAACCGTATACATCAGCGGCACATCTACAGCTCCGGGATCCTTTGGCTTTTTTAAGATGCATTAAGCTTTCACTTCCGTTCTTGAGAGTGTCCCACATAATGGATTCAGACAGTTCAAACTTTCAGTATTTACTTGGTTGTAATGAATTAAATGTTTATTTGAATGTAATTCATTTTCTTACAGATGCTAATTGGTGGTAATGTACAATTCCTCTCGTCAAGGGGGATGTTTTTACTGTTCTGGCTGTTTTTAAAACAAAATTACTTAAAGAGCCACACAGATGGGAAATCAAAATTACCTGTATTATTAGTGTATGATGTAGCTGTCCATCTGTGTAAACAATGTGCAAAATAATTAAACCAAAAAGTACACGATTTATAAAGTTATTGGCTTCTAAAGTAAGGAGTCAACTCTGAATAGCATGAAAACGAGTCGTTATAGATTTCAAATCTTTTGCCCATCTCTATCTACGTCACTAGGAGCACTTTGCATAATAATCTCCGCCTACCGTTTTGGGAGAAACGTAACTCTGACCTGCCCCACCCCCCCACACAGACGCTCTGTTTGGTGTCGAGAGCATCATGTCGAGGAGACCGTTTGTTTTATTTTCACTGCCAAAGAATGAAGATCAGAAGAAACCAATGGCTAAAATTCATTTTCACCAACAATACCAGAGCAGTACAACAAATCCCTTTTGTTGTGTTCACAACATTTCACTGATGACTGCTTTTCTAATCTCGGTGAGTACAGTGGGATATTTCAAAGCGTTTGGCCATAAAAGATGGTTCATTACCAACTTTATTTAAACAACGAGCATCTCCGAATCACAACGCGAAGTATGATTATGAAGTTATGTGTTTGTTTTCCTCCCGAGCGTCTTATCAGTATGTGTGCTGTCTGCAGCCTTTGTTTGTGCTGATCGTCATGTACAAACACGTCATTAAAATGAAGTGTAACTCCGTTGAAATGATAAAAACTTCCTAATCATCGGGAAGAAGGAGCGGGAACCGGCGCACAATCAAAATCAAACTTTAATATTCAAAATAAACCCAAAACAGCTCAACCAGCCCCTCACCGACGACTGGTGCGCATAAATAAAAAGCGCTGAAACGTGCTATTCAGATTTCAAACTGAAGCGCGTGCTTGAATACACACACAGAAGAAAAAGCGAGACTGTTCAAGTTTTTTATTTTACTGTTTGCTCTCGCGATGAGAGGAATAAGACATAATTCACACCCCCCAAAACAGATGCCAACGCATAGTTTCCGCAAGTTGTGTGGCGACAACAACCAATCAAAACTATGTTAGTTGACCAATCAGAACACAGTATGCTACCGAAAGGTGGGGTTTAAGGAAACTGAATCTTTTGAACAGCTTCACGCTAACCGTTTGGGGATCTCTGAGAATTGAGGTAATTTTAAAATTATATTTTGACAAAATGACAATGTTTTTAACCTTGGGTGGATTTAAACCTAATGTACAGGACTTATAAACAGTGATAAGAAGCTTAGAATTTTCATCTTACTGGCTCTTTAAATTTTCAATCGAGTTACAATCAGGCATAAATATATATATATATATATATATATATATATATATATATATATATATATATATATATAATATATATATATATATATAAATGTATATATATATATATATATATATATATAAATATATATATATATATATATTAAGGTTTATGTTCACTATGAAGGCAACTGCTTTAGGCTCTTATAAACTAAACTACTCATTGGCAGAATAAAAGAGCAGTGAAATGGTGAAACGATGCTTTTACAGTTAGATTCTGCTCAGAATCAGTGTAGCACAGAGAAAAGAAAATGTCATTATTACCCAAATCTGTAATTATTTGCTTACAGGCCTGTGAATAATATCTGACTGCAAACAATGATTATGGAACTTAAAGAAGATATCATTTGATGTCCAAGTTATACATGCTGTTATATAACAGTAAGTTCCGTTCCTTGAATTTTCTTGGCTGAGCAACATTCTAAAGAGTGCATACAATGTATAACAGCATTGGGATGTTTTATTGTTTGTTTTCTTCCTGGTCAGAATACGAGTGTGCAGTGAAGTCCTATCAACATATGTATCTGTTGTAATGACAAAATTATCTCTTTATATATTTGGATACAACTGGTTACGGTTGGGGTATAAATAGCCAATTTTTTTGGATTTGCACTATACCATTTCAAAGTATATAGAATTTTTTTTTTTTTATATTGCAGAACATGATGCATCACAAAAAAGTGACATTCAAGACATCTACATTCTTATAAAAGTTTTCAGTTTCAAATAATTGCTGCTTTTATTTATTTAATGTATTGTCTTTATTTTTATAATAACATTGTTAAAAATAAAGAAATGTGACACAGAAGAATGGAGTAAAATTCAAATGTTAAAATACTGTATATTAATCAGAGGAAATTTTCCTTTTTTTTTTTATTTAGTTTCTGGTGTGTCTGCCAGTTCAGAAAAGATGAAAAGAAAACACGCAACCAGTTCTTAATGGGCTGTCTGAGTCTGAAACGGTGTCATTCAGCGAGCTGTTTCAGTTTTGCAGCGGATATAGATAGCTTGCTATTTGAGTAAAAGCTTATGTCCCGGTGACCAGTGAAAGTGCAGTTCTGACTCTATGCCCATTCATTTAGATAGGAGCTTGGTCTGGTTAGTCTGAAATAGCTGCGCGGAGGTTTTGCTAAGATGGCCTTTGCCCATACTCAAAATTCGTGCTCTACATTTAACCAATCCAAAGTGCGCACACACAGCATTAAACAAACACCCTGAACACCCGGTATGTTGGACAGCCATTTTATGCTATGGCACCCGTGGAGCAGTGGAGGTTGGGTGCCTTGCTTAAGGTCACCTCAGTCGTGGTATTGAAGGGGAGAGAGCACTATACATTCACTCCCCCCACCTACGATTCCTGCTGGTCCGAGACTCGAACTGACAGTAATTGTAGGTGGGGGGAGACATGCACTGGTCGTTATTTACAGAGCTTAACAAGGTGAAAAGGGTGTCGATTTACATGACCTTTGAAGAGTATGTTACAGACATTTCACGAGCACCTTGATATCCCCTTTAAAACAGGAAAAAAAATATTATTATTATTATTTTAAACATTCACAATTTTACTTTTGCTGTATTTTTTAATCAAA